>NC_064858.1:61246041-61476041 GCF_024139225.1 Suncus etruscus | reverse complement strand
GGGATCGAACCGCGGTCCGTCCTAGGCTAGCGCAGGTAAGGCAGGCACCTTACCTTTAGCGCCACCGCCCGGCCCCACACCCTCTTCTAATCCCGAGGAAAGAAGAATTTCTACACCGTGGTGCTGGTCCACAGGAGTAAAAGGATGAACACCACTGGTTGGTCTGCCTTGGGAGGCTGCAGGTATGCAGACGGTATGAAGAACAGACCCTATTCTGCAGGTTTAAAGAGGTTGGAGAGGGGCCAGACTGAAAGCACAGTTGGTTTGCATCTCCCTGATGATTAGTGATGTGGAGCATTTTTCATGTGCCTTTTTGCCATTTGTATTTCTTTTTTGTCAAAGTGTCTATTCATTTCTTCTCCCCATTTGATGGGGTTAGATGTTTTTTTCTTGTAAAGTTCTGTCAGTGCCTTGTATATTTTGGATATTAACCCCTTATCTGATGGGGTTAACTACAAAACAACTATGAAGTACCATCTCACACCACAGAGATTGGCACACATCACAAAGAATGAGAATAAGCAGTGCTGGTGGGGATGTTGAGAGAAAGGAACTCTTATTCACTGCTGGTGGGAATGCCATCTTGTCCAACCTTTATGGAAATCGATACGGAGATTTCTCCAAAAGCTGGAAGTTGAGCTCCCATACGATCCAGCTATACCACTCCTAGGGATATATCCTAGGAACACAAAAATACAATACAAAAATCCCTTTCTCACACCTATATTCATAGCAGCATTATTTACAATAGCCAGACTCTGGAAACAGCATAGATGTCCCTCATTAGATGAATGGTTAAAGAAACTATGGTACATATACACAATGGAATATTATGCAACCATCAGAAGAGATGAAGTCATGAAATTTTCCTATACATGGATGTATATGGAATCTATTATGCTGAGTGAAATAAGGCAGACGGAGAGAGACACAGAATGGTCTCCCTCATCTATGGGTTTTGAGAAAAATGAAAAACTTTTGTGTAATGATTCTCAGAGACAAAATAGAGGAGGACTGGAGAGTTCAGCTCCTGACATGAAGCTCACCACAGGGATAGTTTAGTGCAATCACAGAAATAATTACACTGAGAACTATCATAACAAAATCTGACTGAATGAGGGAAGTAGAAAGCCTGTCTAGAGTATAGGCCGGTGTGGGGTGGGGAGAAGGACACTTGGGATATTGGTCATGGGAATGTTGCACTGGTGAAGGATTATATATATATATATATATATATATATATATATATATATATATATACATATATATACATAATCAAAAAAGAAAAGAAAAGATAAGGTCTCCCAATTCTTACCACAGCCTGTGTTCTTTACACTGACTGTATAGAAAGAGGAGGTACAGTAAATGCACCCCATATACACCTCAACACAGGCCCTTGTTTGGTCTGTATTGTGAATTGGGGGACAAAAGAACAAGAAAAAAAAAGAAAGCACAGTGGGTAAGATGTTTGCCTTACATCTGGCCCACCTGGGTTCAATCCCAAAATCCCATAGGGTCCCCTGAGCACCACCAGGAGTAATTCCTGAGTGTAGAGCCAGGAGCAACCCCTGAGTATTACAAGGTATGGCCCCCCAAAAAAAAGGTTAGAGAAGATAGCACAGCAAGTAGAACACTTGCCTTGAAAACGACTAACCCAGTTTTTACCCCAGCACATGAGTACCACCAGGAATGAGCCCTTAGTATTTTCAGGTGTGACCCAAAGACTTCAAAAAGGGGTCCGGGCGGTGGCACTAAAGGTAAGGTGCCTGCCTTGCCTGCGCTAGCCTTGGACGGACCGCGGTTCGATCCCCCGGTGTCCCATATGGTCCCCCAAGCCAGGAGCAACTTCTGAGCACATAGCCAGGAGTAACCCCTGAGCGTTACCGGGTGTGGCCCAAAAACCAAAAAAAAAAAAAAAAAAAAAAGACTTCAAAAAGGCCAAGTTTGGGGAACTGAAGATATAGTACAGGTGTTAAGGTACTTGCCTTGTAGACAGTTATCTCAGTTCCATTCTCTGAGCCTTACTAGAAGGGACCCCTAAGCACAGAGCCAGGAGTAAGTCTTGAGCACAGCTTGATGCAACTCAACTCATCCCACTCCACAAAAACAAAACAAACAAAACAAAAGATTGAAGAACTCTGGACTAAAGGATAAGCTAGGATTTAAAAAGGGCACTGCAAGGACACACCACACACACACACACACACAAATACACACACACACACACACACACACACACACACGTTGGATCTCTATTTTGGAGAGCCACACCCAATAATGCTCAGCAATTGCTCCTGGCTCTGCAGTCCTTGAGTGAAAGGCAAATGCCTTTACCCACTATACAATCTCTCTGTCCTCCTCTTTTTAATCCAAAGAACTTGGAACAGTTACCTACAAAGCTTTCAGGGAGCAGAAATTACTGCTCAATGAATAGCCTTTAAAGCTAAAAGATCAAAATAACAGCAGCAGCAGCATAAAAAATGACCATACCCAGACTCCCCTGCAGCCAGAGAACCCAAAGTGAAAGCAATAGATGAACAGTAGGTATGGATTAGGGAGAAAGCACACACCTTAACACCTCAACTTGAGACTTCAAGTTCAATCGCCAGCTGTTCCAGGCATGACCCCCAAATACCATAAAGCCAACAGGAAGTAATGGACACCCATATTCTGCCCTCTGCTGTGCTACTCTCTCCCAGCCTTCCCAGAGGCCAGATACAGGCATCAGGTGGACCACCCCAGTGGGAGGAAGAGGACTCCCAAGGCAGGAAGGGCAGTGCCAAAGATGGAAAAAACATGGGGCTGGAGAGATAGCATGGAGGTAAGGTGTTTACCTTGCATGCAGAAGGTCGGTGGTTCTAATCCCATATGGTCCCCCAACCCTGCCAGGAGCGATTTCTGAGCATAGAGCCAGGAGTAACCCCTGAGCACTGCCAGGTGTGGCCCCTCCCCCCCAAAAAAAGTCAAACAAAAAAAAAAGATGGAAAACACAGGCACCAAGGTAGCAGGGCACTGACCATAAGCTGCCTGTTGGAGAAAAACCTGCACTCAGCATCTTTCCATCACAAGTCTGTCTGTCTGCCCACAGTGAGAAGGAAACTGAGCCAGGGCAGGGCTCATAAATTGTCTTGCACAGATTCAATCCCCAGCACCCCAACAGATCTCCTGAGTCACACCAAGAGTGATCCCAGAGCACAGAGCCAGTAGTAAACCCTAAGTACCACAGGGTGTGTGTGGCCCACAAAGCAAAGTGACAAACTACCTTAAGTTTCTTCCTTATCTTCATCCTCCAGAAAGGATTTGGTGTCATACCCAGCAGTGCTGATGGGGACAGTGAGGTGACAGGAATTTAACCAGCACAGGACACCTGCAAGGCTCTTGCAGGGGTCTCAAACTCAATTTACCTGGGGGCCGCAGGAGACAAAGTCGGGGTGATCCTTGAGTGCAAAGTCAGTAGTAAGCCTTGAACATTGGGGGTATGACCCAAACAACTAAAACAAAACAAAACAAAAAAAGATTCCTCTAGGGCAGGGCCACAAAATGTTGTATGTAGGGCCGCAAACGGCCTGCGATAACCTAAGGCTTAGGTTCTGTACCTTCTCTTCAGTCTTGTTTTGAACATCCCCACTGACATCCTGAAAAGGAAGGTGGTCAGGGCCTCTCCTACAGTATGCAAAGAACAAAACTTAGCAACAGCACCCAAATGGCCACAAACCACTGTCAAGTGGATGGAACAGTGACAGGTATCATCACCCTTGATCTCCAAAGAATTAAGTCACAGTGGTTTTCTCTAGGTATCAGGGTTGGGGGGACCCGCTGCCTTCAGCCCCCCACATTTAAAGTGCTGTCTTTGTTATTGCTATTTGCTTCTTTTTTGGTTATTTTCTTTGGGGGTGCTTAGCAGATTCACTATTGCAGGAGCTCCAAGCTTGATACTGACACTAATTGACCGTATCCAACTGAACAGAAAACCTAAAAGCCAGCTAATTTAAACCATGCTCACTTCCCTTTGGCTGCTTCTTCCACACAGCAACATGGATGGGATTCCTGAGTAGCATTCACTTAAAAAAAAAAAAAAATGGGAGGGACAATTCCAGAATTCTTGCAATGAAGGCAGGGACTTCAGCCCTGGGATTGCAGCATGATATAAACACACCCTTTTTCCCCTAGTATTAATTCTGAGGTGATCTCATAAAATCTGGTAGAAATTGTGGGGGCCAAAAGTGAGTCTCAACATATCCCTAATGCTCTAATATTAGAATTTCTGTATTTTGTTTCACTCCAAAATTCAGAACAAATGACTTCCCAATCTTGTTTTTTTCTTTATTTTTTTTCTGTTTTTGGTCCATACCTGGCAGTATTCCAGCCTCATCACTGCCTTCTCAAACCCTACCACTATCCCTGTTTTGTATCAAAAAAATAACACAACTTCAAGGATTTGTTTTAGGGGTCAAAGTGATAATATAGTAGGTTGCACACAGTCAACTTGGGTTCAATTGCCACCTCTCCCAAGCCCACCAAGAGTGAACCCTTAGTGCAGAGCCAGAAGTAAGCTCTAAGAACAGCCAACCCCAATATAAACAAAAATGTTTTATAAAAATACTTATTGGAGAAACAGAGAGAGTACAAGAGGTAAAATACTTGCCTTGCATGTAGTCAATCTCAGTGTCTCCAGCACCACAGCATTACTAGCAGTGACCCCTGAGGAAGTGTGTCCATGCATGTGAATGTGCATGTATGAATATGTACATCTGTGCAAAAGTGTGCATTGTAGGCATGTTTGAGTTTATTTGTGTGTAGGTATTCCTGTGAGGGTACATATGCACATTTGTGTGTATTGTATGACTATGTCCCTGAGTATGTATGCATGGGTATGTATGTATTAGCACATGTATAACTATAAGCAGCATCATTTTTGCAAAAGGAAAGATACAGTCATGAGTTAGGATGGGTTTTTGCTTTTTTCTCCTCCAACCCACACTTCCTGTTTAGGGGGGGCCTGTCCACCCCCCCCCCATGGCTAAGAGTATCATCAAGATACCACTTCCTGCAGAGGCTCCTCTCGCCTGATCATTACCTAATTAAATAGGCAAATATACACCCAGTACCCCACAGCCTGGTCCCTTCACCCCTAAACTTTCAGATTCTGCAGGCCACAATGCGGAGAGCTGAGTACCCTCAGTCCAAGCCAAAAACAGCAGGCAGAGCAAGGTACAAAACTTCCCAGCTCTCCCACCCTCAGAGTCTCAGCTGGGCCATCTCAGAAGAGCCCCAAGAGAAGGCCCCAAGCCCCCAAGCACCATGCAGTTCCTGCCTCTAAGCTGCACCTGGCAAGAAGCTGCTCTAGCAAAACATCCCAGCAACTATGCACTTAGAGGGGAAAGAGACTGTGGTGTGAACGAGCAGCAACCCCACCCTGAGATCCTCTCCTCAGTAACTTGGATTACACCACCCCTGGGGTGTAGGGGCAGGGTGCAGCCCACGAAACAATGTTAAGACCCCAGCAGGCACGGTGCCTGTCCTAGGGCTTCCAACCAATTGGGTCAGTGGTTCAAGACCAGAGGATTGGGGATGAGTTGCTGCACAGGAGTACGTGGGGGGCTGCACCCAACCCATGGTGCTAAGATTTACCAGGTTACCCCAGCACTCTTCCGGGGCTTCACCAGAGATACTGAGGAACCATGTGCTACTGGGAATCATCCCAGGGTTAGCTCCATGTAAGGCAAGTGCCTTAACCGCTATGTTACTTCTGCTGTCTAGCACTGTTACCTTAAATTAACTGCAAAAACTTCTCTGAGTCCCAACTTATGTGAAGGTGAGGACAGGGGCCCTCAGACCTCACAAGCAAACACTAGAGGTGCAGATAAACAGATGTCACTAAATAAACTCTCTGGGGCTCCCACAAGGCCACAAATAAAGAAAACTCGACAGCAACACAATGAAGGAAGGCTGACTATCTTCCCTGAAACTCCTTCTAACTTTCTGTTTCATCCATTGAAACACACAAGTCTTCCACAAATGCTAGTTTTACTGTGTGACTGAGATGTGTCCCTGCAGATCTGTTGGAAGCTTTCCAGGAGACTCTAATCAAATCTGGACCAAAATCCAACAGAAGAGAGCATCAAGCTGAGATGGGATATGGACAACAGCTTCAATACAAGTGGCTATGATGGGCGAGTGGGCGAGTCTAACTTTTATACACTGCTGGTTACATACGGAGATACCATTTTCAAGAAAGCATTTGATGCACTTAACAAAAGCCTTCTAAAGTTTATAAGCTGTACATTCCCTGCCTGACAACTTACTTCAAAGAAACTTCAAAGCAGGGCCAGGGAGATAGCTCAAGGACTGGAGCACAAGGTTTGCCTGTGGAAGCACTGACAGCTCCCACACCCCTAAGTACCAACCAGAATGGCTCCCACAGAAAGCATAAAGGGCGAGGATGACACTAACATGCCTCACATGGACAGAGCCCTGCATTCATTCGCTGGTAGCGATCCCACCCCACCCCCAAGAAAGAAATTCAGAATAAAGATTTCTAAATAAAATGAAGCAATTATTCAAAAGAGAAAAATCTTCATGCATACCCTATAAAAAAGAAGACTGGAGAGATAGTTAAGCAGATATGGTCACCTGGGTTTGATCTCTGATGCCTCTTATAGTCTCTAAAGCCCCACCAAGAGTGATTCCTGATCACAGAGGCAAGAATAAGCCCTGAACACCACTGGGTGGGTCCACAAACAAAAAGAAATAATAAAACTATAAAAGAGGGGGACTAACTTCCATCTGTATGGTATCCATATGATGAATTAATCTGGTTTGCAAAACAAAATGTATGGCATGGGAAATACCCTTGATTTAGGATGTACGTACACATGCAAGTGTGTGTGTGTGTGAGTGTGTGTGTGTGTGTGTGTGTGTGTGTGTGTGTGTGTGTAAAACTAGCAGTTAACAGAGATCCTTCCTGAATGACAGGATAATGCTGGGAGTGGGTCCCGTGTGTGTGTGTGTGTGTGTGTGTGTGTGTGTGTGTGTGTGTGTGTGTGTGTGTAAAACTAGCAGTTAACAGAGATCCTTCCTGAATGACAGGATAATGCTGAGAGTGGGTCCCCTTTTGTAAATTTTATTATAAATAAACCCAAGTTGAGCTGGATGATAGTACAGCTGGTAGAGTTCTTGCCTTCATGCTGCCGGTCAGGGTTCGATCCCAGGTATCCCATAAACTCCCCAAGCCAGGGGCCAAAGAGATAGCATAGCAGTAGGGCATTTGCCTTGCACGTAGCAGATTCAGGAAGGACAGTGGTTCGAATCCTGGCATCGCATATGGTCGTGATGGAGAAGTCTGGGGATGTCACCAACTGGGGATGTCACCAACCTTGCTCCAATAAACCATTTGCAGAGAATGTCAGCCCCGCAGAGCACAGCCAGTTCCCACAACATGTCACATTCCCAGCACACACAGAAGACTTTCTCTCTGTGCAAGTTCAGTAAGTGAATGAATGACTAGAGTCCAGCTCCAGTGCTCTTCCTCTGTGAAGTACCCTGACCTCCCCCTTAGCTAATTGCTCCCTTCTCTCTAGCCACCGATCACCACCGATCTCACAGAGCATGACAGCTAACAATTATAGGTCGGTTTAGCACTTGCTCAATTGCAAGCTGCCTGAATGCTTGAGCTCAGTCTTGTTTAGATTTGTCTCTGGAGCTGGATAAATAAATGCTTGGTCAATAAGTGTTAGAAGAATGAAAGGAATGATGCAGAACTGTCCATTTTCATATTGATGAAGTGTGAGGAGAACCTGCATTGGAAGTGAACCCTGATGCTAAGTGTGTTCTATTCTGGAACTGCAGCGGCTCTTTGAACAGTATCAACCAACAAAGTTACTGCTGGCTTTAGACTGGATTTTGTTGTTTTTGTTCGGCTTGGAGGTCACACCTAGAAATGCTCAAGGGCTATTCTTTTAGCCTTGAAATTCATGGATCGGCAGGATTAACATCATTAAAATGGCAATATTCCCCAAAACATTATACAGATTTAATGAAACCCCTCTAAAGATACTCATAACATTCTTCAAAGAAGTGGATCAAACACTTTTGAAATTTTGGAATAATAAACACCCTCGAATAGTTAAAGCAATCCTTGGGAAAAGTAATATGGGAGGCATTACTTTCCCCAACTTTAAACTGTATTACAAGCAACAGTTATCAAAAGAGCATGGTATTGAAATAAAGACAAGAGCCTCAGATCAGTGAAATAGGCTTGAGTACTCAGAGAATGCTCCCCAGACATACAATCACCTAATTTTTTATAAAGGAGCAAGAAACCCTAACATAAATGGAGCAAGGAAAGCCTCTTCAACGAGGGGTGTTGGCACAACTGGCTAGCCACTTGCAAAAAACTGAACTTAGACCCCAGCTAATATCATGTATGAAGGTAAAATCCAAATGAATTAAAGACCTTGATATCAGACCTGATACCATAAGGTATACAGAACAACATGTAGGTAAAACACTCCATGACATTGAGACTAAAGGCATCTTCGAGGAGGAAACTGTACTCTCCAAGCAAGTGAAAGCAGAAATTAACAGATGGGAATATATTAAGCTGAGAAGCTTCTGCATTTCAAACGAAACAGTGCCCGGGATACAAGAGCCATCCACTGAGTGGGAGAAACAATTCACCCAATATCCATCAGATAAGGGGCTAATATCCAAAATATATAAGGCACTGACAGAATTTTACAAGAAAAAAACATCTAATCCCATCAAAAAATGGGGAGAAGAAATGGACAGACACTTTGACAAAGAAGAAATCCAAATGGCCAAAAGGCACATGAAAAAATGTTCCACATCACTAATCATCAGGGAGATGCAAATCAAAACAACTATGAGGTACCATCTCACACCACTGAGATTGGCACACATCACAAAGAATAAAAACAAGCAGTGCTGGCAGGGATGTGGAAAGGAACTCTTATTCATTGCTGGCGGGAATGCCATCTAGTTCAACCATTATGGAAAGCCATATGGAGATTCCTTCAAAAACTGGAAATTGAGATCCCATATAATCCAGCTATACCACTCCTAGGGGTATACCCTAGGAACACAAAAATACAATACAAAAATTCCTTCCTTATACCTATATTATTACAGCACTATTTACAATAGCCAGACTCTGGAAATGACCAAGATGAATTGCTAAAGAAACTGTGGTACATATACACAATGAAATATTATGCATCTGTCAGGAGAGATGAAGTCAAAATTTTCCTATACATGGGTTAACATGGAATCTATTATGCTGAGTGAAGTAAGTCAGATGGAGAGAGCTAGATACAGAATAGTATCACTCATCTATGGGTTTTAAGAAAAATGAAAGACATTCCTGCAATAATTTTCAGAGACAAAAGAGACGAGGGCTGAAGTTCCAGCTCACTACATGAAGCTCACCACAAAAAGTGATGAGTGCAGTTAGAGAAATAACTACATTGAGAACTATCATAACAATGTGAATGAATGGGGCTGGAGAGATAGCATGGAGATAAGGCATTTGCCTTGCATGCAGAAGGACGGTGGTTCGAATCCCAGCATCCCATATGGTTCCCCGAGCCTGCCAGGGGCAATTTCTGAGAACAGAGCCAGGAGTAACCCCTGAGCACTGCCGGGTATGACCAGAAAACCAAAAAAAAAAAAAAAGAAAAAAAAAAAAAGAAAGAAAGGGGCCGGGCGGTGGCGCTGGAGGTAAGGTGCCTGCCTTGCCTGCGCTAGCCTAGGACGGACCGCGGTTCGATCCCCCGGCGTCCCATATGGTCCCCATATGTTGCCAGGAGCAACTTCTGAGCGCATAGCCAGGAGTAACCCCTGAGCGTCACAGGGTGTGGCCCAAAAACCAAAAAAAAAAAAAAAAAAAAAAAAAAGAAAGAAAGAAAGAAAAAGAAAAACAATGTGAATGAATGAGGGAAGTAGAATGCCTGTCTAGAGTACAGGTGGGGGGGGGGTGAGATTTGGGACATTGATGATGGAAATGCTGCATTGGTGAAGGGGGTTTTCATTACATGACTGAAACCCAACCACAATCATGTTTGTAATCAAGGTGTTTAAATAAAGATATTAATTTAAAAAAAAGAATTTATTTGAGCAGTATTTTATTCAGAGCCCCAGAATACAAACTAAATATTCAAGGAGCTACTCCGATGGGAGAAAATTCTAAAACTCCACACCGTGGTCATGCTTATTAAAACTCCATCCCCATATGGGCCATCAGGACTTCTCTATGGGCATGACTAGGACTACCCCCTACGCCTTGAATTATGGGTCCCCTGGGTCTGGCAGGGGCACTTTGAAAGAGCACAGAGCTTAGAAACAGAACTAGAATGTTCATTTCCTGATCCCCACCCAAAGCCCTTTCTTCTCAACTGCACTCCTCTTCCTGTCAGGGCCCCGTTTTCTAAGAAGCCAAAGAAGTCATGATGACTGCAAAGACTTCTGTATATGCCAAGCTTCGGGCACCTAATGCACAGCTCATTAAATCCCTACGCAAATAAAGAAAGAATGTCGCTGTGACTTTCAATGACAACATCCTGGCGACATATTTGCAGGGGGTGGGGGGCAAGCTGCCTCTCGGACCTGTATTTATTTTTTAAACCTCAATTTCCTTTTACAGACACAGGAAATAAAGACTGCAGAGGACTCTAAAGAATTCTCTCTCTGGTGGGAAGTCCTGACTCACTGGTCTCCAGAACCGAGGGGATTTCCCTGACAGACTCAAGGCAGTTGCAGGCCTCAGTCACAGCCTAAAAGTTCTTAAGAGCCTAATTTTCTTTCATTGTATGGCTAAAGAATTCCCAACAAAAGCCGAATTATAGCAAGTTACTAAAAGATTGCCTGTTCACCTGCAGAAGTTCAAACCTGCAAAACTTCCGGGTTTTTTCCTGGTTCCCCTATTACCACATGGAGTGATCCCTTAATATAAACCAGGATTAAATCCTGAGTATTGCTCAACAACAAACCAGCAAACAAAACTCATCAATAGTTTCCTGTTGATACCCTTCTTGAAGTGACAGAAAGGCAGCAAGACAAATGGTTTTTGGATTCTTCTAGCACCACCTCCCCCCCCCCCCACTCCAGGGTACTCAGTATCTTACACAAGACCTAACAATTCTGATCTGTTCTTGTTCTTTTCTTTTTTATATTTTTTTGGGTGGGCCACACCTGATGATGCTCAGGAGATAGATACTCCTGGCTATGCGCTCAGAAATCACTCTTGGCTTGGGGGACCATATGGGACACATGGGATCGAACTGAGGTCCACCCTGGATCAGCTGCATGCAAGGCAAATGCCTTACCACTGCGCCATCGCTCCAGCCCCTAATCTGATCTGTTCTTTTTCAAAATGTCAATGACTTGCTTGTTTCTTTGTTGTTTTTGTTTTGTTTTTTGTTTGGCTTTTTTTTGTGTGGAAGCATAACTGGTGGTGCTCAGGGTTTACTCCTGGTTCTACGCATTTTTTTTTTTTAACAATATCTGTATTGGGGGACAGAGCAATAACATAGCAGTAAGGCTTTTGCCTTGCATGCAACACAGGACAGATGGTGGTTCTAATCCTGGCATCCCAGATTGGTCGCCAGTGCCTGCCAGGGGCAATTTCTGAGCACAGACAGAGGAGTAACTCCTGAGTGCCATCGGATGTGAAACAAAAACCAAAAAATTAAAATAAAATAAAATCTTTATATAAGCACCATGATTACAAACATGTTTCCGTTATAAAAAAGAACAACCCCTTCACCAGTGCAACATTTCCACCACCAATGCTCCCCCATTTTTTTCCTCCCCCCACCCTCTGCCTGTATTCAAGACAGGCATTCTATTTCTCTCACTCAATAGCACTGTCATGACAGTTGTTAGTATAGTTATTTAACTGAACTCACCACTCTTTGTGGGGTTGTCCTTCCAGCCCTCATCTCTATATTGTCTCTGGTATTATTACAATACTGTCTTTTATTTTTCTTAAATCCCACAGATCAGTGAGACTTTTCTGTGTCTATCTCGTGTCTCTCTCCCTCTGACTTATTTCACTCAGCATAATAGTTTCCATGTCCAGATATAGAAAAATTTCATGACGTCATTTTTCCTGACAGCTGCATAGTATTCCATTGTGTGTATATTCCACAGTTTCTTTACCCACTCATCTGTCTTCAGGCATCTGGGTTGTTTCCAGATTCTGGCTACGGTAAATAGTGCTGCAATAGAGGAGTGCAGAAGGCATTTTTGTATTGCTCTTTTGTGTTCCTAGGGTATATCTCTCTGAGTGGTATAACTGGATCATATGGGAGTTCAATTTCCAGTGTTGAGGAATCTCCATATTGTTTTCCATAAAGGCTGGACTAGACAGCATTCCCACCAGCAGTGAATGAGAGTACCTTTCTCCCCACATCCCCACAAGCACTGATTGTTCTTGCTTTTTATGATGTGTGCCAGTCTTTCTGGCATGAGATGGTACCTCATAGTTGTTTTGCTTTACATCTCCCTGATGATTATATGGAGCACTTTTTCATGTGCCTTTTGGCCATTTGTATTTCTTCTTGGAGAAAGTGTTTGTTCATTTCATCTCCCCACTTTTTGATGGAGTTAGATGTTTTTTTCTTGTAAAGTTCTGTCAGTATCTTCTATATCTTAGATATTACCCATTATCTGATGGGTATTGAATGAGTGGCCTTTGGTTTTATAGGGTTTTTTTTGTTTGTTTATTTGTTTGTTTTTGAGTCACACCCAGCAGCGTTCAGGGGTTACTGATCTGAGGGTCTGTTTTTATTCCAATACATACTATGCTGTTTTAATGACTATAGCTTTGTAGTACAATTAAAGTTGGGGAAAGTGATGCCTCTCATCTTCTTTTTCCTAAGAGTTGCTTTAGCTATTCATGGGTATTTACTGTTCCAAATGAATTTCAGGAGTGTTTGATCCACTTCTTTGAAGAATGTCATGGGTATCCTTAGAGAAATTGCATTCAATCTGTACAATGCTTTGGAGAGTATTATCATTTTAATTATGTCAGTCCTCCCAATCCATGAACAAGGTATGTGTCTCCATTTCCTTGTGTCCACTTTTATTTCTTGAAGCAGTGTTTGTAGTTTTCTTTGCATAGGTCTTTCACCTCTTTAGTTGACTCCAAGGTATTTTTGAGTTTCTGTGACACTAATGTGAATTGGAATTTTTTGTTTGTTTGTTTTTTGGTTTTTTTTGGTTTTTGGGTTATACCTCGCAGTGCTCAGGCATTAATCCTGGCTATAAGCTCAGAAATTACTTTTGGCAGGCATGGGGGACCATATGGGATGCCAGGATTCTAACCACCATCCTTCTGCATGGAAGGCAAAAACACCTTGCCTCCATGCTATCTCTTCGGCCCCACATTTTTTTTTTAAATATCCATTTCTTGAACGGTGGCCGGCTCCAGCTGGGTTTCTCTTGCTCCAGGAAGGGCCGCACGAACCGCCGCCAGTCCGGCTGGGTTTCACTTGCCCCAGGGAAGGTAAGGAAGCCCCGCCCAACTACGCTGAGAGCGCGAACGGCCACCGGCTCCAGCTGGGTTTCTCTTGCTCCGGGAAGGGCCGCGCGAACCGCTGCCCGTTCCTGCTGGGTTTCACTTGCCCCAGGGAAGGTAGGGAAGCTCCGCCCACACACGCCGACTGCGCGAACATCCGCCACGGCCCATCCCCCGTCGGGTTAGGCCACAGAAAGAGCACAGGAGGAGCCAAAACGCAGCAAACCCACCCAACAGTATCCCTAGATCCACCCTCAGGGAGGGGACCCATTCCCACACCACAGGAGATCAAAACAGGCTGAAATTGGAAGGAACAATACTCCAAAGCACACCAATAAACACAAAGAAATATGGGTAAATCAAAGAGAACCCTAAGTTCTGAAGATACGGAGACAAACCCTAACAAGTTTCCAAGTCCGCCAAAATGCACAGATTCGTGGGAAGGTGACCTAAAAGAAGCAATGAGGAAGGAAATGCAAGAATCAATAAAAGTAATGAGAGAAACCTTAGCTACCGAGTATAAGATATCTATCGAGGAACGAATTAGCCAAATTAAAGAAGAAATGTTAAAGAGCATGAGAGAGTCCATACAAAAAGAAGTGAAGGAGGGGCCGGGCGGTGGCGCTAAAGGTAAGGTGCCTGCCTTGCCTGCGCTAACCTTGGACGGACCGCGGTTCGATCCCCCAGTGTCCCATATGGTCCCCCAAGCCAGGAGCAACTTCTGAGCACATAGCCAGGAGTAACCCCTGAGCGTTACTGGGTGTGGCCCAAAAACCACAAAAAAAAAAAAGAAGTGAAGGAATTAACAGACAAAATAACAAGCCTTACTAGCAGAAACACAGAGTTGGAGAAACACATTGAAGAACTCGAAGGAAAACTGCAAACAAAAAATGACCAAGAAACCAACAAAGAAATAAAAGACAAAGCACTGGAAGGAAAAGTCCAGTACCTAAAGAACAAGGACAAAAGAAACAATCTAAGAATCGTGGGTATACCAGAAGGGGAGGAAATAGGGAAAGGGGAAGAACAAGTAGTCAGAGAGATAATAGCAGAGAACTTTCCCACCCTCTGGAAGGAAACTTCAGGGCAAATCCAGGAAATCAAGAAGGTCCCTAATAAAATAGACCCCAATAAACCAACACCAAGACATATAGTAATCCAAATGGCTAAAAACAAAGAGAAAGAGGAACTTCTTAAGGCAATAAGAGAGAAAAAAAACCTCAAGTACAAAGGTAGGGACATAAGAATCAAACCAGATCTGCCAATCGAAATAATTCAAGCTAGAAGACAGTGGAATGACATATTTAAACGACTGAATGAAAGAAACTTCCAACCTAGAGTCCAATATCCAGCAAAACTATCAGTCATATGGGAGGACAGACTAAAAACATTTTCAAACAAGACCGAACTAGAGCTATTTGTGCAAACAAAACCGATTCTAAACGACCTACTCAGAGATGAATTACACAATCCAAACCCCCGATTGTAACAAAAGCCATCCTACACAATACAACTGCACAACAGTCCTCTCTCTCAATAATCTCCCTAAATGTTAATGGCCTAAACTCTCCAATTAAAAGACGCATAGTAGAGAACTGGATTAGGAAAAATAAACCAGACATCTGCTGTCTGCAAGAAACACACCTACAGCTACAGGATAAGCATAGGCTTAGAATAAAAGGATGGAAAGTAATTATTCAGGCAAATGGAAAACAAAAAAGAGCAGGGACAGCCATTCTTACATCAGACCAAATTGCATTCAACCTCAAAAAAGTGATCAAAGACAAAGAGGGTCACTACTTACTGATCAGGGGAACATTGGATCAAGAAACACTAACCCTGGTCAATATCTATGCACCTAATCTAGAGTCAGCAAAATATGTGAGGCAACTGCTCGTAAACCTGGAGAAAAACATAAAGGGAAATGTGATAATAGTAGGGGACCTCAATACTCCACTTTCACCACTGGACAGATCCACCAAACAGAAAAATAGCAAAGAAATAAGAGCTCTAAATGGAAAATTAGAAGATTTGGGGCTAATAGACTTATATAGAGCCCTCCATCCCCAAAAAGCAGAATACACATTCTTCTCAAGCCCACATGGAACCTTCTCCAGAATAGACCATGTCCTAGGATACAAAGCCAACCTATATAAGACCACAAAGGTAAGGATCATTAGAAGTACCCTTTCAGATCACTATGCAACAGAGGTCAAAATTGACATCAAGAAGAAGCAATGGAGAAAAACTAATACCTGGAGATTAAACAACATGCTGCTCAACAACAGCTGGATCAAAGAACAACTCAAGGAAGAAATAAAAAGATTCCTTGAGAGAAATGATAATGAAGAGACAACATGTCAAAATTTGTGGGACACAGCAAAAGCAGTAATTAGGGGGAAACTCATAGCAATACAGGCCTATATCAAGAAACAGGAAAATAACAAAACCAACAGTCTAAAAGATCACCTCAAAGAATTGGAACAACAGCAACAGAGAAATCCAACCACAACCAGAAGGCAAGAAATAATAAAAACCAGAGCAGAAATAAACAACATAGAAACCAAGAAAACAATACAAAAAATCAATGAGACCAGGAGTTGGTTTTTCGAAAAAATAAACAAGATAGACAAACCACTGGCAAAACTCACCAAAAAAAGGAGGGAAAACACCCAAATAAATAGGATCACAAATGAAAGGGGAGATACTACAACAGAACCCCAAGAAATACAACATATCATAAGATCATATTATCAACAACTATACTCAGCTAAGATAGAGATCCCAGGAGAAATCGACAGATTCTTGGAGAAAAACCCTCTTCCGAGACTGGACAAGGAAGACCTAGAAAGCCTAAACAGACCAATCACCTCAGAGGAAATTGAAGATGTAATTAAAAAACTCCCTAAGAACAAAAGCCCAGGACCAGATGGATTTACAGGTGAATTCTACCAAACATTCCGAGAAGACTTACTACCACTTTTCCATAGGCTCTTCCAAACCATAGGAAAAACAGAAATCCTCCCTAACTCCTTCTATGAGGCAAATATCACACTCATTCCCAAAGATGGCAAAGACACCACCAAGAAAGAAAACTACAGACCAATCTCACTAATGAACGTAGATGCAAAGATACTCAACAAAATCTTAGCAAACCGAATCCAGCACTTCATCAAAAAGATCATACACCATGACCAAGTGGGTTTTATCCCAAGAATGCAAGGTTGGTTCAACATACGCAAATCAATCAACATTATACACCACATCAACAACAAGAAAAACAAAAACCACATGATCATATCAATCGATGCAGAGAAGGCGTTTGACAAAATCCAACACCCTTTCATGTTAAAGACACTCAGCAAAATAGGGTTAGAAGGAACCTTCCTCAAGATAGTTACAGCTATCTATGAAAAGCCTACAGCCAACATTATACTTAATGGCGAGAAACTAGAAGCATTCCCACTAAGATCAGGAACTAGGCAAGGCTGTCCACTCTCTCCACTATTATTCAATATAACCTTAAAAGTCCTAGCAATAGCAATCCGACAAGAGAAGGAAATCAAAGGAATCCAAATTGGGAAAGAGGAACACAAACTATCTCTATTTGCAGATGATATGATGATATACATCGAAAATCCTAAAGAGTCCACAGTAAAACTCCTAGAAACAATTAACCACTACAGCAAAGTGGCTGGATACAAAGTCAATACACAAAAGACAGTAGCATTTCTATACACAAACAACGAAGTTGAGGAGAGAGAGATTAAAAATACAATACCATTTAAAATAGTATCAAAAAATATCAGGTACCTAGGAATCAACCTTACAAGGGAAGTGAAAGACCTATACCAGGGAAACTTCAAAACGCTTCAGAAATTGAAGACGATCTAAAGAAATGGAAGAACATCCCATGCTCATGGATAGGTAGAATTAACATAGTCAAAATGACTATCCTACCCAAACTACTATATAGATTTAATGCAATCCCTATCCAAATCCAGACACCATTCTTTAATGAAATAAAACAATCAATCACAAAATTTATCTGGAACCACAAAAGACCCAGGATAGCCAAACACATACTGAAAAACAAAAAGCTGGGAGGCATCTCCTTACCTAACTTGAAACTATACTATAGAGCCATAGTAATCAAAACAGCATGGTACTGGAACAGAGACAGGACCTCAGACCAGTGGGTCAGAACAGAATTCCCAGACATAAACCCCAAGATATACAGCCAACTAATATTTCATAAAAGAGGCAAGAACCTGAAATGGAACAAAGGAAGTCTATTCAACAAATGGTGTTGGTACAATTGGAAAACCACATGTACGAAAATGAAGATTGACCCATACCTCACCCCTTATACAAAAGTCAACTCAAAGTGGATCAAAGACCTTGAAATCAGACCCGAATCTATAAAGTTTATCAAGAATAAAATAGGCAGAACACTCAAAGACCTATATATCAAAAAGGTCTTTGAGAATGGAGCACCAATGGCAAGAACATTAGCAGCAAATATAAACAAATGGGACTACATCAAACTAAAAAGCTTCTGCATGGCGAAAGAAACCCTACTTAATGCAAGAAGACAGTTAACAGAATGGGAAAAAATCTTTTCACTCAACATATCAGATAAAGGGCTGATATCTAGAACATACAAAGCACTCAGAAAGCTGAGCCCCCCAAAACCAAATAAAGCCATAAAAAAATGGGAAGATGAAATGAATAGACACTTCTCTGAGGAAGACAGAAGGATGACCAACAAACACATGAAAACATGCTCACCTTCACTCATCATCAGGGAGATCCAAATCAAGACAATGAGATACCACCTTACACCAGTGAGGATGGCTCACATCAAAAATAATGGAAACAACCTTTGTTGGCGGGGATGCGGTATGAGAGGAACTCTCATCCACTGCTGGTGGGAATGCCCCCTAGTCCAACACCTATGGAGAAAAGTCTGGAGAGTGCTCAAAGAACTCAGAATTGAGCTGCCATTTGACCCAGCAATTGCCCTCCTAGGCATATACCCCCAAGTTGGAAGGATATTCATCCCAAAATACATATGCACCCCACTATTTATCGCAGCACTCAGTTAATAGCCAAATCTTGGAACCAACCTCGATGTCCAACAACAGATGAATGGATCATTAAGATGTGGTACATATACACAATGGAATATTACATGGCAGTCAGAAATGATACAATCACAGACTTTGCAGCAACGTGGATGGACCTAGATCATGTTATGTTAAACGAAGTAAGTCAGAAGACAAAAGATAAACACAGAATGGTAGCACTATTCTGAAGCACCTAGAACATATATTTTATACACAACTAATACCTAACAATCAAATAACAGGGCTTAACAGGGTAGAAACTCCAAGCACTATAATAGTCAACATATACTTGGGAGCAGTGTCCAAAATACATGAAAAAGGAACAACGCAAACTCTTGACTACACAGTATACCACAAAGAAAACAGCAACAACAGAGACAGCAGCATAGAGAGAACAAGTATGTAATCAGACTTCTACAACAAAGGCCCACAATAATCCCTTAGAGAGCGTATACAGGAACACAAGTATAGAACACCACGGGAAATCACTGACTGCAATTGAAACATACCTTAACACTATGTTTTAATGCCTTTATCTTACTATATTTTAAATAACCTCTCAGCTTTTCTGTCCACAGGCACCCTTGGATACAAAAGGCAGACAAACTAAAATGGCAACTCGGGATACTACACGAGATACCATACCTTGCTTGCACTACGAGATGGCCGCGAGAAAAATCTTTAACATACACTTTATCTCTAGGTTATACCTTCTTTTAGGAATTGAAGCACGTGACCAGCCAGATCACCGAAGCAGTAACTGCGACGTACAGACTTAAACTACAGGCTCTATTCATCGAACACAATCAACCAATCCAGCATTCCCTTGCTATTCTCTCCTCTCTTCTCACTACTTTCTTTTTTTTTTCTTTTTTCTTTTCTTTTTTTTTTTCTTTTTTCTTTCTTCATTTTTCTCTTTTCTATTCTTCTCTTTACTTTTTTTTCCCTTTCTCTTCTCCCTTTCTTTATAAGGTATTTTTTCTTTTCTCTCCCTTCATACCCCTCTCATATACCTTCCCCTTTCTCCCCTCCGGAAATCTAACTATCCCTTCACCCCTCAATCCCATCCAGATCTCCCACCATATTAAAACTCTTCACCCTCAGTCCTTAATCTATTAGGCATCAAGATCGACCTCCTACCCAACGAACCAGTACCCAACACCCAGGCGAGGGGACACCCAGTCAAACCCACACCTAGTCTCCTGCAAGAAAAGACAGCCAACTCCCCTGCGGACTCATGCTGCGCGGCCCTCCCTACCAACTCCCCCTAACGTGGACTGTTTCTTGAAACCGGGCCTAGGTCCAAAAGTATCCCCAATACAAGAACTCTTCCAAGACCTCCCTACCACAAATTTTTACCAAACTGAAGAAGGCCAGGGGGTGGGATAGAAAGATGCCTGGGAACCCACACACCACAAGAAAAACCCAAAAGGCAATGGGAAAAACTGTACTTCCAACATAGGCATAAGACCTGTAATACACCACAACTTTACCGGCTTTCCCCCAAATGTAAGGTAGTTTTTTGCACCACTTTGGTCCTTTAAAAGCTTCGCTAACTCATATTACTTCTTTTTCTTTTATTTATTTTTTTATTTATTTTTTCAAATGCCTCTCCTACATATACATTTGTGAGCATATACATTGTCATTCCCTTTCTTTTTTTTATTTATTTTATTTTTATTTTATTTTATTTTATTTCATTTTTTATCTTTTTTTATTTTTTATCGTTTTTGGGGATGTGACCTGTTTCTGTTATCCCCTCTGTCCACCCCCAAGTACACCGACAATATAATGTAGCACCATTTCTCCCTGCAAAGGCACACTAAATAAAGGGGAAATCTTACATATAGAAAAGAGCTCTTATCTAATAGAGATAGGAACTCACAGTTGTTAATAATACAGGGATATCTCCTACCTGGAAAATATGTAATGTGGAATCAACTTAGACCTCAGGTGATTAGATACCATTCATCCAGCCTTGAACCCTGGATCCCAGACATAGAAACAGCATAGCTCTTCACAACAGCTGCAGGAAACAAATCCCATCCGGGACAGCCTTAATACTGCGGGGTCAACAACAAGGGCCAGCTCTAACATGATATCCTGACAACGAGGAAAATGTGAACAACTTGACCTTAGAGCAGATTAGCCTACCTTACCAGCTAACGACAAGACAAAACCAGAAGACTTGGCACCTTTTGGTAGGTCCAAAAGCCAAGATCGCGATTTACAGATGACTGGCTGATAGAACCACGACCAGACTGTACACATCTTGGGACCAATAAAAAAGCCCTAGTGTAGGGTTTGAACTATGACCTGCACAATAAGCATGATCCCCAATCCCAAAGGTCCTGCAGAGACAATTGTAACGGAATGGAGCTTCTGGAAGCACAAAGAAAGACGCTAACCTAGGTGCCATCCTAGGCTCAGTGCAAAGCCCAAGATCACCAACCACAGAAGATGGATTAAAATGACACTGAAGTAACAGAACCTCTAGAATCACAAAGACTGACTTCATCATAAATCCCATCTCTGGATCTGTGCAGATACTGAGACCTCTAAACACAGAGCTCTGATTGTATCACCCTGGACAGAGCAGAAGTCTACCAACCACAAAAACGCCACCGGGAGAGTAAATGATCCTGAGCAAAGTCTAGAGTTGATCCCCATGACAGTATACTCCAAGGACGGAGAAACCCCATATTTTTTAGGCCAAGTGAATTTCTTTTCAAATGACCCCAATATTTACTGTGCCAGGGCAGGAGGGAAAAAACAAAAATACAAAAAGCACAAAACCTTGGTTATTTATATATATTTTTTTACCTTCATTTATTATTATTATTTTTTATTTACCTATCTATTTTGGTCGATTTCTCTCTTTGGGTGTGATTATTGAAATTGTTGTCCCCAGTTATACTTATTTTTTCTCTTCCTCTCTTTTCTTTCGTTATGTGCTATGCCATGTTTCTTATTTCAAGACCATGGTGTGTTTTTTTGTTTGTGTGCTTGTTTTTATTGGTTTTTTGTTTGTGTTGTTTTGTTTTTTTGTTTTTTTTTTTTTTGTGGTGCTTATCGATATAGCTAGAGTCCTCAATGGATATTTAACACTTCTTTTGGTACTGGTGGAGTGTTTCACCTTCTCTTTCTTTTCACCTCCCAAATCGATAATGAGAGCCACTAGAAGGATTCCGCCCATTTTCGGGGTATTAGACTCTTACCCCAATTTATTACTTTTCTCTTTTTCAGGCAAAACCACGTAACTTGAAATAGCTGGTCTTGCCTCCAGTTAGAGGGGGAAATAAGGGAGGCCTCAAGACCAAACAGGTGCAAGACTACTAAGCAGTGGGTTAGATACAGAGGGGACCACATATTCTAGCCGCCCTGGGGGTGAGGGAAGAAGAAATGGGAGGGAAGACAAAAACGGACGGGTAGGGAAAACAATTTGGTGATGGATGGGAATCCCTCCTGATTTTATGTAAATACGTACCTAAAATATTATTGTCAACAATATGTAAGCCACTATGATCAAAATAAAATTATATTATAATAAAAAAACAAATAAATGCAAAAAAAATATCCATTTCTTCTCTATCATTATTTGTGTATAGGAAGGCCATTAAATTTTGCCTGTTAATTTTGCAGCCTGCCACTTTGCTATATGAATCTATTGTTTCTAGAAGAATTTTTGGTAGTCCTTAGGGTTTTCTAAATATAGTAACATGTCATCTGCAAACAGTGAGAGCTTGACTTCTTCCTTTCCTATCTGGATGCCATTGACATCTTTTTCTTGCATAATTGCTATGGCAAGTACTTCTAGCACTATGTTGAATAGCAGTGTGAAAGTGGGCAGCCTTGTCTTGTACTAGGTTTTAGAGAAAAGGCTTTTAGTTCATCTCATTTGAGAATATTTGCCATTGGCTTGTGGTAGATGGCCTTGACTATATTGAGAAAAGTTCCCTTCATTTCCACCTGTTGAGAATTTATTTTTATCATCAATGGTTGTTGGACCTTATCAAATGTTTTATCTGCATCTATGGATATGATCATGTGGTTATTTTTTTGTTGATATGGCGTATTGTGTTGATTGATTATGTTAAATCATCATTGTATTCCTGGAATGAAACCTACTTGGTCATGATATATAACCTTCTTAATTAAGCACTGGTTCCTATTTGCCAGGATTTTGTTGGGGATCTTTGACCTTTGTTCATCAGGGATATTAGTTTTTAGGGGTTTTTTGGTTTCTGTTTTTTGTTTTGTTTCTTTTTTTCACAGCATCTCTGTCTGCTTTCAGTATCAGGGTGATGTTAGCTTCATAAAACTATTTGGGAGTGTTTCTGTTTCTTCAATTTCCTGAAAGAGGCTGAAAAGGATTGGTAGTAGGTCCTCTTGAAAGGTTTGAAAGAATTTGTCATCGAATTCATCTGACCCTGGGCTTTTGTCTTTGGGAAGACTTTTGATTACCATTTTAATTTCCTCAATAGTGATGAGGCTGTTTAGATAAGCTAGATCGTCCTGATTATAGTATCATCTGTGGAAGAGTATGAGTCCAAGAATTTATCAATTTCTTCCAGGTTCTCATGTTTTGTGGCATAGTATCTCAAGTAGTCTCTGATTATCTTTTGAGTCTCTGCAGTATCTGTACTGAGCTCCTCCTTTTCATTTCTAATCTGGTTTATTAAGTTTCTCTCTCTCCCTTTCTTTCTGAGTTTTGCTAATGGTTTCTCAATCTTGTTTATTTTTTCAAAGAACCAACTTCTGTTTTTGTTGATCTTTCAGATTGTTTTTTTTTTTTTATTTCTACTTCAGAGATTTCTGCTCTAAACTTTTGTTATTTCCTTCTGCCTACCTATTTTTGGTTCCTTTGGTTGATCGTTTTCTAATTTTATAAGCTATATCATTAAATTATTTACACAGACCCCCTTCTTCCTTCCTGGTGTGTACTTGCAAAGCTATAAATTTTCCTCTTAGTACCACGTTTGCTGTCCCACAAATTCTGATCATTTGCATCTTCACTGGCATTTTTTTACAAGAATCTTTTGAATTCCTTTTTGATTTCATCTCTGACCCACAGGTTATTCAGTAATGAGCTATTTAATTTCCAAGCATTAGAGTGTTTCTTCTGTGTCCCTGTGTAGTTCATTTCTAATTTCAGTGCATTGTGATCTGAGAAGGTAGTCTGTACAATTTCTATCCTTTGATTTTATGGAGGTATGTTTTATGGGTTAGCATGTGGTCTATCCTGAAGAATGACCCATATGCATTAAAGAAGAATGTGTACCCATTCTGGGGGGGGGGGTGCCCTATATATATCTACTAGGCCATTTCCTTCCATTTCTCCTTTCAGTATATTTTCAGTATATTCTTGTGGAGTTCAGCCTGGTTGGCATATCAAGGGGTGACAGGACAGTGTTGAGGTCTCCCACTATTACTGTATTGCTATTGATATCTTCTTTCAGATTTGTCAACATTGTTTTAAATATTTTGCCAGTCTCTCACTGGATGCATTTATGTTTAGCAGTAAGATTTCTTCCTGTTGTGCATATCCTTTGATTAATACAAAATGCCCATCTCTGTCCCTTATAACTTTTCTAAGTCTATAGTTTGTGTCATCTGATATTAAGATGGTCACTCTAGCTTTTTTAAGAGAGTTGTTTGCTTGGATTATTGTCCTCCAACCTTTAATTTTGAGTCTATGTTTGTTCTGACTATTCAGATGTTTCTTGTAGGCAGCAGAATGTTGGATTCAGCTTTTTGATCCATTTTGCCACTCTGTGTCTCTTAGTGCATTTAGTCCATTGACACTGTGAGAGATAATTGATTTGTGATTCAGTGTCATCTTTATGTAGGACTTTTGTGTGTCTCTTGGTCTGTCTTGTCTTAAAGTAAACCTTTCAGTTTTTCTTTTAAGGCTGGTTTTAAGTCTATAAAGTATCTGACCTGTTGTTTATCCATGAAGGTATGTATACTTCCTTCAAACCTGAATGAGTCTGGCTGAATGCAGTATTTTAGGTGAAGCATTTTTTTTACTGAGTTTTTTTTTTTTTTCACTATATTCCACCATTGCCTTCTGGCCTTGAGGGTTTCTTGTGACAGGTCTGCTGTAAATCTTAAGGATGCTCCTTTGAACATAATTTCCCTTTTTGATCTTGCTGCTTTCAGTATTCTATCACTATCTGTGGGATTCGTCATTGTGATTAGGCTGTGTCTTGGGGTCTTGGGGTTTTTCGGGTCTCTTTTGGCTGGTACTCTTCAGGCTGGCAGGATTTGGTTGCATGTAGTCTTTAGCTCTCGGAGTTTCTCTGCAATAATGTCCTTGACTGTTGATTCTTCCTGGGGATTTTCTTCCTGCATCTCTGGGACTCCAATGATTCCTATGTTGTTTCTGTTGAGTTTCAAAGACTTCTATTTTCATCTGTTCACTCTTTTGAGGATTTTTTTCCATTGTTTGATCATTTGTTTTAAGCCTCTTTTCCAATCACTTCTGTTGTCTGGAGTTGCTATACATCTCATCTTCTAGCTCACTGATTCTGTCCTTAGCTGCTGTTACTCTGTTGGAGAGGCTTTCCAGAGAGCTTTTCGTTTCATCTACTGAGTTTTTCAGTCCTGTTATTTCAGTTTGGAGTTTTCTTACTTCTATCCTCATATCCTCTTGATTTTTATTTGTGGTTTGTCAGCTTGGTCCATGCTTTTTTTGAGCTCTATGAGGATCCTCCATATTTGTTCTCTAAACTCCTTATCTGAGAGACTAAATAGGTGGTTGGCACTTTTCAGGTCATCAGAGCTGTCATCTTCATTCTCTATGCCTGGTATTGGGCTGCATTGTTTGCCCATTGTCACACTGGTAGTGTGGTGTTTTTTTAATGTGTTGTGCTGGGGTTCATTGGCTAGATGTGCACAGCAGCAAAGCAAAGCAGCCACACTCATCTGGCTCTGCCCTTTGTGGGTGGAGACAGCTCACCTCTGCTGGCATGCCCTCAGAAAATGTTGTCTGTTGTCTTGCCCTCAGTTGTTGTTCTGGGTGGGGTGATTTACAGCAGACTCACAAAGCAGACCAGAGGCCATTTCAAATTTTCCCATGCTGGGGCCGGAGAGATAGCATGGGGGTAAGGAAGGATGGTGGTTTGAATCCTGGTATCCCATATAGTCCCCGAGCCTGCCGGGGGCTATTTCTGAACATAGAGGTAGGAGTAGCCCCTGAGCGCTGCCAGGTATAACCCCAAAACTAAAAAAAAAAGTTCCTACGTCACAAAGCACCTGGTAGGAATCAGGTACTGCACTTCCTTTTTTTTTATTTTGTTTTTGGGCCACACATGCTGTGCTCAGGGGTTACTCCTGGCTTTGTGCTCAGAAATCACTCCTGACAAGCACAGGGAACCATATGGGATGCCAGGATTCGAATTACCTTTGGTCCTGGGTTGGCCGCTTGCAAGGCAAACACCCTACAACTGTGCCTATCTCTCCAGCCCCTGCACTTACAATTTTAAACAGCGAAATTATAAAGTAAGTACCACAGCACAATAAAACTTTAATAGAGTGCACAGTCTCAATCTTCCATTGTCTTCCAAATGATCCTCATGCTAACACTGAGGTGAAGACCTACAAACCTCAGCACTGCTTTTAAGGTCCTTAGACCTTCCCTTCACTAATCCCTAAATCTTTACCGATTTGTAAGTGATGATCCAGAGATTTGTAAGTGATGATCCAGAGACCCTTGCATTTTGCAGTAACAGGCATCCTTTTAAAAAGAAGGAGGGGGGATGGGGCCGGGCGGTGGCGCTGGAGGTAAGGTGCCTGCCTTGCCTGCGCTAGCCTAGGATGGACCGTGGTTCGATCCCCCGGCGTCCCATATGGTCCCCCAAGAAGCCAGGAGCAACTTCTGAGCGCATAGCCAGGAGTAACCCCTGAGCGTCACAGGGTGTGGCCCAAAAACCAAAAAAAAAAAAAAAAAGAAGGAGGGGGGGCTGGAGCAATAGCACAGCAGTAAGACATTTGCCTTGCAAGTGGCCGACTTAGCACAGACCCAGGTTTGATTTCCAGCATTCCATTTGGTCCCCCGAGCCTGCCAGGAGCAATTTCTGAGTGCAGAGCCAGAAATAACCCTTGAACATTGCTGGATGCAGCCCAAAATACAAAAAAAAAAAAAAAAAAAAAAAAAAAAATTTATATATATATATATATATATATATATTATATAATAAAAATTTGAGTGGGCCAGAATGATAGCACAGTGAATAGGATATTTGTCTTGCTAGAGGCCAAACCAGGTTCAATCCTTGGCATACCATATGGTTCCCTGAGCATGCCAGAAGTGATTTCTGAGTGCAGAGCCAGGAGTCACTCCTAAGGGCCACCAGCTATGGCCCAAAAACAAAAGAAAACAAAATTGAGTAGAAAGAGATTAGAGCAGGGAGGAAGATGTTTGCTTGCCTCGCACACAACAACCCTATCCAAGTTAAATCTCTGCCACCTCATTGCTCCCCCAAGCCCTGCCACGTGTGACCCCTGAGCACGGAGCAAGGACTAAGCTCTTAGCACTGCAGGTGTGGCTGCAAAATAAAATCTATATATACATATGTATATGTATATAAACAGCTCCCTCAAAAATGTTGTGAGACCATGAACTAGGAGTCAGAGGCAGAAAAGATGACTCAAGAGTACTGAGGGCAGGCTTTGCATGCACAAAGTCCAGAGTCAATTCTCAACATCACATTGTTCCCAGAGCACTACCAGGACTGATCCCTCAGCACTGGACTAGAAGCGGCCCCGGATGTTAATGAATTGTTCTGCCCTTCCAGCTGCTGCTCATGAAGCTTTTGGGTCAGCTCTCCCTGGGTGCTGTTGTCTTAAAGCAGGGAAAAGCAGCGGAGGGGTCAAAGGTAGTGAGATCCTAAGTCGGAAGCCTGATCTGAGCAAAAATACTCATCAGTTCCAGCGTGGCAGGGAAAGTGCAAGGGCCCAGGAGGCACCCAAACCCCAAGTCCCTGAAAATGGAGTCTGTAAACCTAGAATGCCTTTTTCTATTGGCCACAGAATGCACAACACACCCTGATCTCTTCCACAGCCCAGGCAGCTTTTGAGATCACAAAAGTCAGCATCTTTATTAGGGGTAAAGAGCAGCTAATTATGGGGCTAGAGGTCACACAGAGAACAGAGGTGTGACAAGAGCCCAAAAACAATAGAGAAAGCCCTCTGCACCTCTATGTTCCTTACGGCACTATCCACAATAGCCAATATCTGAAAACAGCCAATGTCCAAGAACGGATGACTGGAGAAAGAATCATGGTCCTGGGGACCGGAGAGATACATAGTAAGTAGGGTATTTGCCTTGCACAAAACTGACCCATATTCGATCCCTGGCATCTCATAGGGTCCCCCACACCTGTCAGGAGTTATTTCTGAGTGAAGAACCAGGAGTAACCCCTGAGCCCTATCTGGTGTGGCCCAATCCCCCCACCAAAAAAAAAGTATGGTCTATACACAATGGAATAGTACGTGGCCACAAGAAAAGATAAAGTCATGCAATTTGCTGTTCCAAAGAAGGACCTGGAAATTATCTGCTTGGGTCTGGTGTAGGAGAGACCACACATCTGGAATAAAGTTTAATGCAGGGGTCTCAAACTCACAGTCCTTGAGCCGTTTGCGGCCCTCCATACAACATTTTGTGGCCCTGCCCTAGAGGAATCTTTTTTGTTTTGTTTTGTTTTGTTTTGTTTTGTTTTGTTTTGTTTTAGTTGTTTGGGTCATACCCCCCAATGTTCAAGGCTTACTACTGACTTTGCACTCAAGAATCACCCCAACTTTGCCTCCTGCGGCCCCCAGGTAAACTGAGTTTGAGACCCTTGGTTTAATGCTTTAATCCATCTGCCAACAAGAACCCCACACTGGCCAGACAGGGCCATTTCTTTCCACCACCACCCCCTCAGGAGATGAGCCCCACCCAAGGTCTTGAGGAAGATTATATAGGGAAAGGCTATAGGGAGGTTCCAGCTTTCTGATAATCTTTAAAATGATTGGCTATTGTCTAAGGGTACCTTCCTACAGGTCCCTTGTTCTGCCCTGATAGGCTGCCTGCTCAGAACCTGAGAAGAAGCCAGGTCCCAACATATCTTTCTGAGTGAAGTTAGTCAGAGGGAGGGAGACAGACACAGAATTATCCCTTTTCATGTGAGGATATATAAAAAACATAATAGTAGAATAACCAATAATCAAAGACAATGAAAACCATGAACATGAGAACTGGTCTTCAGTAGGAAATATACTACCTGAGGGAGTTGGGAGACAGTCAGACTGGGAAGATCAGGATCTATGATGGAAAGAATCATTCAACCAGGAAAAGGCTGAATGGAGATGTTAGGTAGGAAACCCTCTCAGCAATGTGCTGTAAACCACAGAGCAAAACTTACCTTTATTTTTTATTTTTTTTAACCCCGAGGAGGAGGGATGCACCGTTCCCAGAGGTACTGCAATACCAGGTCGATGCGCGGAGCAGACAGAGCAAGCTCCTCTTCAGACTCCCAGCTCCAAAAATCCATATAATATATTGTCCTCGGATAGAGGACGTATCAGATATTAAACTGATAATAACAAATACTACACTTGATCTTAGCCAAAAGTCCGAGAAGCGATTTTGTTTTTGTTTTTGTTTTTGTTTTTGGTCACATCCAGCGGTACTCAGGACTTAGTCCTGGCTCTGTGCTCAGAAATCACTTCTGGCAAGCTCGGGATCCATATGGGATGCCAGGATTCGAACCAGGTTCCATCCTGTACTGGCTGCATGCAAGGCAAACTCCTTAATGCTGTGCTATTGCTCCGGCCCTATCTTACCTATTTTTTTAAAAGGCCTCTAAAAGAAGCAGAATGGTGGGTGGAGGCAAAGGGGTGGGAGATATTGTTGAAGAGAAGTGTACACTGGTGAAGGAACTGGTGTTGAAACATGATTTGCCTGAAAACCAGTCATGAATAACTTTATAATTGCAGGTGACTAAATTAAAAAATAACAGTGTGAAGAACCAGAGAGATAGAACAGCAGTAAGGCATTTGCCTTGCACACAGCTAAACCAGGACAGTGATTCAAATGCCATATGGTCCCCCAAGCCTGCCAGGAGCGATTTCTGAGCACAGAGCCAGGAGTAACCCCTGAGCATCGTCAGGTGTGACCCCAAAACCAAAATAAATAAATAAATAAGTAAATAAATAAATAAATAAATAAATAAATAAATAAATAAATAAATAAATAAATAAATAAATAAATAAATAAATAAATAAATAAATAATATGGTGAGACTCACAGGGCCCCCAGGCCTGACCTGGCTCTTGCTTTCAGGAGAAATCTGGCAGCTTCTGCTCTCCATTCCCCCCATCCACAGCGCTCATTCCAGGGAATTAAAGAAGCAAGTCCTGACCCCCTGAAAGCCAGAAATGCTCCTCCCTATCACTATTCACACATTGTCCTCTGTGGACTACTTCTCCAAAGCCCTTGAGGAAGCCTCCAGGCTGCCGTTACACAGGAGCTGCACAAACTCCAAGAATCCAGGACTCTGGTGGGAGCTTTAAATCCCACTCCTGAAGGTCTGCTAAGAGATTTTTTTTAGGCTGCACTTTAGTCATTCATGTATAATCTCCTTACCTCCCATTAAAAGATTATACCAGAAACTATTTCCAAATGGCCCAGAGATTCATTTTGAGAAAACCAGATGCAAACTACTGCCCTGAAAGCTCAAAAGTCTCATTCCATGGGGCTCCACTTCCCACATCAGAAAAAAAATCGGAGCCACTAAGCCTCCCTCGGCCCCTGCCCCCTCCAAAAAATTCCTGCGTCAGAACTGCATAGCCTTCTCATGTTCACACAACCTGTTTCCCCTGTGTGTGCCTTGTAAAATCCCTAGAGGACACAGTCTCCATACCTGCCCCAAATCCACCTTCCAGCCAGCAGCAGGCCCAGGACCTGCCTTCCAGCCATTTCTAAAGCATGGCCTTCCCTATTGACAAGTACAGCCTTCTCTGCAGCCACTTCCCAACCTCCTTCCTCACTTGTTTTTGCTTCTTGGTTTTGTTTTTTTGGTTTTTTTGGTTTTGGTTTTTGATTTTTGGGCCACAACCAGTGACTCTTCAGGGGTTATTCCTGGCTATGCACTCATAAATCACTCCTGGCTTGGGGGACAATATGGGAAGCTGGGGATTGAAACAAGGTCCATCCTGGGTCAGCTGTGTGCAAGGCAAAAGCCCTACTGCTGCGTTATTGCTCTGGTCCCTGATTCTTGGGGTGTTTTTTGTGTGTGGGGAGCACATCAGTTGTGTCAAGGTCTGTCCCTGGCTATGCACGAAGGGATCACTCCTAGTGATACTCAGGGGACAATATGGGATGCCAAAGATTGAACTAGGTTGGTTACACACAAAGCAAACACCCTATCCACTCTATTATTGCTCTGCCCCCAATTTTTGGGGGGATGAGGATTGTGGACCATACCCAGTGGTGCTCAGGTCTTACTCCTGGCTCTGTGCTCAGGGATCATTCCTGGCAGTGCTGTGGACCATATGGGATGCCGGATCAAATCTGCATTGGCAGCATGCAAGGCAAACACCCTTCTCCCTTGTTTGACCTTTCTTTCCTCAGGGTACCTGTCACCACCAGACAATCCTTTTTTTTTTTTTTTTTGGTTTTTGGTTTTTGGGCCACACCTGGTGATGTTCAGGGGATACTTCTGGCTGCATACTCAGAAATCGATCCTGGCTTGGGGGAACCTATGGGACGCGGGGGATGAACCACGGTCCATCCTAGGTCAGCCACGTGCAAGGCAAACGCCCTACTGCTGTGCCATCACTCCGGCTCCCAGACAATCCATATGTGAAACAGGCATTTGTTGGTAAAGCACAGGCCTTACAAACATAAGGCCCACAGTTCAGTCAAAGCAATCCCGTACGTGTTTGTTTATTGTGTTTCCATTAGTCCTAAAACACAGGTTCCTGTTTGACTTTCTATGGTCAGCCCATTCCCCAGCAGAACCCCAAATCTCCTTCAAGGCTTCAAATGGCTGCAATTGAGGCAGGACCTGGGCTGCAAACTGTGCTCTCTTCAGGGAGTGATACTGTGGTGATAATAGGGAATCACTAAGAAAAGCAAACCATGATCTGAAGAGCCCTTGTTTTATCTTCTTGCTGAGATTCTTTGAAGCCAAGAGAAACCTAGCAGGCTGAAGTGGCCTTTGTGGGTCCCCACCCCAGACTCAGAACTACTCAGCCAGAGCCTGAAGCATTCAGCACCTTATTAAGTGCTTTATCTCTATCACTAAACTCTACAGCAGGGGTCTCAAACTCAATTTACCTGGGGGCTGCAGGAGGCAGGGCCGCATAAGGGATTTCGCTTACCAAATATTCGCAATAAAAAATCGCATTAGTAAGAAAAAAATTGCATTAAACATTTGCTTACCCCAAACGGAACTGCTCGTGGTATGCGAATGTTTAGTGCGATTTTTTTCTTACTAATGCGATTTTTATTGCAATTATTCAGTAAGCGAATAATCGCGAATACTGCGATATTTGAAAGCCAGCCGCGGGCCACAAAATGTTGTATGGAGGGCCGCAAACGGGCCGCGAGTTTGAGACCCCTGCTCTACAGGCAGGAAACAGCTTTCTCCCAAAAGAACTTATCTAAAGCCAAATCCTGATGCTAACAGTAGGTTAATACTTCACTTGGGCTAACCCACCCCCAACTGTGGAGTGTCTGACAATCACATTCAAACTGAGTCCACACCTAGGGCTCCAAAGCCCCAGTTCAGATAGTGGGGAGAAACCAACTAACTTGACTTATTTGGGGGTGGGGGGGCACTCCCAACAATGCTAGGGAGTTACTCCTGGCTCTATGCTCTGAAATTACTCCTGGAAGTGCATAGGGAACCATATAGGATGCCAGTGATAGAACCCTGGTCAGCCACATGAAAGGCAAACACCTTACCTACTGTACTGCTGTACTATCACTCCAGCCCCTGACCTTCCATTTTTATTTACAAAGTTTGGGGAGCCATGGGACCTGAGAGATAGCATGGAGGTAGGGTGTTTGCCTTGCATGCAGAAAAATGGTGGTTCAAATCCCGACATCCCATATGGTCACCCAAGCCTGCCAGGAGCGATTTCTGAACCAGAAGTAACCCCTGAGCCTGCCAGGTGTGACCCAAAAACAAACAAACAAACAAAAAAAGTTTGGGGAGCCAGAGAGAAAGCTTGTAGGTATAAGATATTTGCCTTACCAGCCAACCCAGTTCAATCCCCATCATTGCATATGACCTCCTGAGTCACACTAGGGACTGAGCACAGAGCCAGGAGTAAGCCCTGAGCATTGCCAGGTGTGATATAAATTTCCACCTCCACTTAAAAAAAATGTTGGGGGGCCAGAGAGATAGCATGGAGGTAAGGTGCATGCAGAAGGTCAGTGGTTCAAATCCTGGCATCCCATATGGTCCCCCGAACCTGCCAGGAGCGATTTCTGAGCGTAGAGCAAGGAGTAACCCCTGAGCGCGGCCGGGTGTGACCCAAAAAAACAAAAAACAACGAAAAAATAATGTTGGGGTCAGGAGGTGATTTAGGAGGTAAAGCACTTGCTCACATGTATGAGGCCCTGGATTTGATCTCCAGCACATTATACACACATAAGTATTTTTATATCATGTAAAAAGTCAAGTTTTATCATTTCCAAATGAACTCAATATCAAATACAAATTTAGGCCCTGCAGTTCTTGTCCTGATAAAGTCACTGGGCTTCCAGTAAGGTACCTTCAAGTAACAGGCTCAGCCAGTGCCTTCCTCACAGTGTTGCTATCCAAAGGACCTGGGGATAGCATCAAGGCTAGTGGCAGAGAACCAGGTTCACTTCTAGCCAATCTCGATGAATCCCCATCCTGGTGATCCAGAGTCCAAAAAGGAAGAAGAGCAAGTAAACAAGCCATAACAAAACTCTTCCAACAATTTTTAGGACCTTGAAAGAAACAAAAACCACCTGGATGATAGGTCCACACACCCCCTTCTCTAAGCCATGCTTAGGGACCTTGGGGTCTATTACTATTTAAAATTCATGTTCCAGCCCTAAATTAAGAAACTGCTGCCCATCAACTACTACAGCATCAGAGAGATGCTAACTACAAGCCTCGGAGCTCTGCAAACCCCATGCTGGAAAAGACTGGGAATGAGGCAGAGCGCACCCTGGAGTTCCCTTCTTCACCTTATGAAGGTCTGGAAGGGGTGGAGTGGGGGTTCCAGGAATAGGACAGTGGATAGGAACCAAGTTGGATTTAATCTCCAGCACCACAAGATAATCTGAGCCCAGAGACAGGAGTAAGTCCTGAGCACCACAGCTATGACCCCAAATTAAAAAAAAAGGGAGAGGGAGGGGGTAGAGGGGTGGAGAGGGAGGGGGAAGAGAGAGAGAGAAAGGGAGGAGAGGGAGAGAGAGAGAGAGAGAGAGAGAGAGAGAGAGAGAGAGAGAGAGAGAGAGAGAGAGAGAGAGATGCTGTTGCCTCCGACACTGTCAGATTCCATAAACATGCAATGCTGGGGAAACAAAATTCTCAGAAGCAATCAACAGCAGTCATTCATGACATCATGAAAGGGGGTTCTCCAGATTAGGACCAGTTCTGCCATTCCCAAGTGGGGTGAGGGTTGCCAAAAACGGATCCCTCACTCATGAAAGACATATAGTCTATCACCAAGTCACATCTCCCACACCCCAATGTCCCCACCACAGCATCTGAAAAAAAAAATTGGGGTAAGGGAGGTAGCTCAAAGGACTAGAGCACAAGATCTGGGAGGTCAGGGGGCCCAACCCCCATCCAATTCCTGGCATTGCCAATTCTCCCAATCACTGCTGCCAGGAATCACCCCCAAACACATTAGGAGTAGCCCCTGAACACCAGCCAGGTAGGAACCAAACACCAAAAGGGGAGAAAAAAAATGTTGCAGAAAAAGACCAGACTAGCCTGTATGGCTAGTACATGCTTCACATATATGGGACCGCAGATTCCATCGCCAGCGCACACACACAGAAGTATACACATGGACACAAGCTTGTATACACAAACACAAGTAGGTATACAGATGCATACACATGATAAGAGTGAGCTAGTCTGGGGGATTAGTGGAAAGGATGTTAAGTGAGTGAGCTAGTCTGGGGGATTAGTGGAAAGGATGTTAAGTGCGTAGCTGGTTATCACTTTACCAAAGAGCACCATAAGTTGTCCAAAGATAAACACACACAGAAGAAAGAGATTCATGTGCCAGCTCAGCTCTCAGCCCTCCCCTCCAGGAAGTCCTCTTTGCCCACCCCAGTCAAGACTCCCCTTCGCACCCCTCAAAGTCCTGGATTGCTCCCCAACGCTGCACTCAAGAGCTGCCAGGCATGCTCCCGTCCTGGCCTCTGTGCTCTCCACCTGGAAAGTTTCCTGCAAGGACACAGCCTTCTCCTTCCCTACCTGCAGGTCTCCACTGTAGAGTCCTCTTCTCTGTGAGAGTCTTAAGGATGTGTGTCCCACCCATACATCCTTCCTGCTCATCTCAGCTTTCCTCCATCTGTTTTTTTTGTTTGTTTTTTTGGTTTTTGGGCCACACCCGGTGACGCTCAGGGGTCCGTCCTAGCCTAGGCTAGCGCTGGCAAGGCAGATACCTTACCTCTAGCGCCACCACGCCGGCCCCCAGATCTGATCACTTCTGAGTCTGCTTCCAATCTGGCTTCCAGCTAGAAAGGAAGATGCCAGTTTCCTGAGGGATAGAATAAGCCAGCTCGCTGCTTTGGACATGGAGCAGTGATACCTAGCACAGCACAGACAGTGGAGGCAAGAGGAGAGTCAGCAAAAGGTCGGAGTGAGAACAGGCATGGCTGTGCTGAAGATCCAGGACCAATCTTGATCAGTAGTATTTGATCTCTGATTATACAAGCACTAGGAATTTTTAATTAACAGATTAGTTCAGATGATCTAAGGGTGTAATAGGAGAAAATCTGCTTCCGCTTCACTTGAGACAAACAGGCTTGAAAGGAAAGAGGAGTCCAAAAGCTATCAAAACAAAGTGAGTAAGCAAAGAGAAAGTAGGATTCTCTTCAGAATCTGCACTGTCTGTGGATAATAACCCTCGAGAGGTTGGTCTCATCTAGGATCACCAGTCACTCACTCAGGGCTTATCCTTTCAGGAGCTTTAAGAAGGGAAAGGGAGTGCCTGTGAGGGAAAAGGGACCTCATTTACTGCTAGTGGAATGTTGACTGGTCCAACCTTTTTAGAAAACAATATGGACACTTCTTCAAAAACTTGGAATTAAGTTTCCATATGACCCTGCAATTCTACTTCTGGGCATCCACCTTTCAAGGGTACAAAAATTCAATTTAGGAAAGGCATCTACACCTCTCCATTCAAAGCAGCACTAGTCACAATATCCAAAAATCCAGGAATAATCCAAGTGTCCAAGATTAGATGACAGGAGAAAGAAATAATGGTTCATATACAAAATCGAGTAATACTCAACTGTAAGGAAAAAAATGTAATCATGAAATTTGCTGCCACGCAAATGGATCTGGAAAGTATCCTGCTGAGTGAAGTCAGTGAGAAGCAGAGGGCCAGACGCAGAACTATCTCCCTTCTGTGCAAGATATGAAGAAACAAAATAGGGGAATAACATCTGCCGAAAAGCAACAGAAACTGAAACTTGTCTTCAATAGGAGGCTTGGCATTTTCCTAGGGTGAGGGGCCCTAGGACAATAGCAAAGGGAAATGTAAACCTGAGTAGAGGGTGTGACCCAAAAACAAACAAACAAAAAAACAGGGAGGAATAGCCAAGATGTGGCTGGAAGGTCAAGAACATGCCTTACATGAAAAGGAACTGGGTTCAAGAACTGGGGCTTGGGGGTGTGAAATAAGGTGTTATGATGCAGTTATGATGCAACCTTCCTAAGAACTGGGGAAATAGGTCTTTAAGAATCACTTCCAGTACTTGTCTAGCAAACAAGTTATTGATCTCCATGCAGAACACTGGGATTAGAACAGTGTCTCCAATCTGTTTCCTGGCCTCAAAGAGATCCTCAGCAAAATACAGTTCCTCAGTGATTAAAGAGAATGGTCTCAGGAACTGAAGCAATAGAACAGGGAGGAGGGAACCCCTGCCTTTGCACACAACTGACCCAGGACCAATCCCTAGCACTCTATCGTGGTCCTTGAGCCTCTCCAGGAGTGATCCCTAAGTACAGAGCTAGGAGATAGGCCTGAGCTCTGCTAAATGTGGTCCGCAAAATCAAAAAAGAGAAGAAAGAAAATCACCTCAATGACATGAAGCTCATATTTACAAGACCCACCAGTCACCAGAATTTACTCAGATTTGCTTGGAAGTCACTTAAATTTTCAAGTTAGAAAAGTACAAAAGGAGGGCCCGGAGAGATAGCACAGCGGCGTTTGTCTTGCAAGCAGCCGATCCAGGACCAAAGGTGGTTGGTTCGAATCCCGGTGTCCCATATGGTCCCCCGTGCCTGCCAGGAGCTATTTCTGAGCAGACAGCCAGGAGTAACCCCTGAGCAACGCCGGGTGTGGCCCAAAAACCAAAAAAAAAAGAAATGTCTTTGAGGGGCCAGAGAGATAGCATGGAGGTAAGGTGTTTGCCTTTCATGCAGGAGGTCATCGGTTCGAATCCCGGTGTCCCATATGGTTTCCCGTGCCTGCCAGGAGCAATTTCTGAGCAGACAGCCAGGAGAAACCTCTGAGCAACGCCGGGTGTGGCCCAAAACAAAAAAAAAAAATAAAAAAAAAAATAAAAGTACAAAAGGAAAGGACTCCTGGATTACCTTGCACGTGGCCAACCCAGGACGGATTCCTGGCATCCCATATGGTCTCCCGAGCATGCCAGGAAAGATTTCTGAGCAGTGTCAGGAGTAACCCCTGAACGCCACTGGGTGTGGACCCCCCCCAAATAAGGATTCCAGGAAGCTGGAGTGTATGGTATTGATAAGCACTTTTCTTACATGCAGTAGGCATGGTTTCAATCCCCAGCACCCCAAGGTGGTCCAAGCACACAGCTGTAGTGATCCCTGAGAAGCCAGGATTAATTTCTGAGCACTGCTACTGGGTATGGTCCAAAAACCAAAAGAAAAAGAAAAAGGACTCCAGATTAAAATCAAAGAAACAGGGGCCGGAGAGATAGCATGGAGGTAAGGTGTTTGCCTTTCATGCAGGAGGTCATCGGTTCGAATCCCGGTGTCCCATATGGTCCCCCGTGCCTGCCAGGAGCAATTTCTGAGCCTGGAGCCAGGAATAACCCCTGAGCACTGCCGGGTGTGACCCAAAAAACACACACAAAAAAAAAAATCAAAGAAACAGCCAACTATCTCCAGGCATCTTCCCCGCACAAACTAAGAGGTATCCATGTAGCCATCACTGAGCCAGGCACCCATTGCTTTAGTGACACTATTTGTCTATTTCAAACACAATTCTTGGCAACTCCTGCCAGGGGGCTCCAAATTTTTAGCAATACAATCTGCACCATTCTTTCTGCCTCTCCCAAGAAGGTAATCTGGAGAGACTGGCATAAGAATCAGTTCCTAAGACCCCCAATTCCTTTGGTGAACAAGGATCAAGAAAGAAATCCAAAGCAATACAAATAAATAGCCAGCAGCAACCAGCAGCAACTGTGTGTTTTAATTTCAATAGGGAAAGGGGAAAGGCAAGAAATGTTCCTAGGGATTTCAAAGCCTAGTTTTAAAAGTCATGGATTTGGAGGCTGGAGAGATAACATGGAGGTAGGGCATTTGCCTTGCATGCAGAAGGGCGGTGGTTCTAATCCCGGCATCCCATATGGTCCCCTGAGCCTGCCAGGAGCGATTTCTGTGCAGGGTTCTCAAACTCGCGGCCCATGGGCCACAAACGGCCCCTCTGTACAACATTTTGTGGCCCTGCCCTAGAGGAATCTTTTTCTGTTTTGTTTTGTTTTAGTTGTTTGGGTCTCACACACACACACACACACACACACACACACACACACACACACAATGTTCAAGGCTTACTTACTGACTTTGCACTCGAGGATCATCCCGACTTTGCCTCCTGCGGCCCCCAGGTAAATTGAGTTTGAGGCCCCTGGCACTGTAGAGCCAGGAATAATCCCTGAGCGCTGCCAGGTGTGACCCAAAAACCAAAATAAATAAATAAATAAATAAATAAATAAATAAATAAATAAATAAAAGACTCATGGATTTAAAAGACATAAACACAGTTTTCCAGACGTTATTCCAAATAATATGTTCCCATTGAACTACCTGCATTTGATAAAAGGGACCAGGAGTGGAGAGACAGTAAAATAAGGAAGGTGCTTGACTTGCACGACATCAACCTGGGCTGGATCCCCAGTACCTCATATGGTGCCCCAAGCCCCACCAGAAATGATCCCTGAGCAGAGCCAGGAATAAGCCCTTAGTACTGCCAGTTGTGGCCCCAAAACAAAACAAAAAGGTATTAAAAGTAGCCTTTGCTGGGAACTAGGGGAGTAGTGTAGATCAAAAAGGCCCACTCATAAAGATGCAAATGATAAATAAATAATGTGCTAGTTCTTGGGCAGAATGGGAAGAAGAAAGCGAAAGGCTGAGTGCAGTTAGGCAGGAAAGATCAAGCAGGAGGACCTTAGCTGGCTCTGTCCAGGTTCCAACAGGCTCAAGGAAAGAACGCTTTGAAGTCAACTTAAAGTTGTAACTGGTGCTGCAGCTGCCTTTCTTCCTGATACTTCTGTCTAGAAATTATTTGCTAATCATTCTTACAAAGGGAAAGCAAAGCTCTGATACATGAAAACCGTGGATAATTAGTAGTAGTAACAGGATCTATAGCAGTATCTCCCGAACAGATACAGGGAAATACAGGGATTCCCACTGCAAACCAAGACAGCCTAGTCGCAGACATTTCTGAGGAGTATTACCTGGTATGTTCCATCCAGGCAAAACTTTCTGTGACCTAAACACATGTCCAGAGAGTAGAGATGAATCATTCTGCGCTGCAGGAGCCTGACTGTACAGCAGACACTACCCAGGGCCTCACTCAGCCCACTCTCTGGGGTGGCCTGGCAAGGCCTCTAGGATGGCCACTGTGTCCTCCTGCCCCGCCTAGTTGCTCTGATGCCAACAAGGGCCATTTTTAAATTCCCTTAAAAGTTTCCCAACCACTAGTTTGGGTGAGGAAACGAACAGCGCTGCATATTCTGACATGAAACTAAAAATACCCGGACAGCCAACAAAAAGCATCTTTGACCAGGCTGGCTGCGAGGTCCTGAGGCTGGACGGTCGTGAGGGTGGGGAGTGAAAGGGTGGAGGAGTGTCAGCCCGGTCGGGTAGGGCAGCGAAGTTGTCTTCACTACATCTCCAGGCCAGGGTATTGACGCCCGTGTCAAGGAATTTCACAGCCCACTGGGTGGAAGAACAGCTCTCTGTCTCTAGCAGAGCCAGGGAGGAGAAGGCAGGAAGGAGGTAAAGGTAAAGCCAAGCCCGTTTCCCTGGAAGGAGCAGGTTCAGCAGCCCTCCGACTGGCCCAGCCTTGCAGTTTAAAAGCAAGCAATCGCTGTCACTGCTGAGAGAGGCGGCTTGGAAGCCCGTGGGGGGGGGGGGGGGGGACGGGGACGGGACAGGGGTGAGGATGTGGAAGAAAGAGGCTACATGGCTGGGAAGGGAGACAGGCTGTCAAACGTTCTGCCTGTAGGCTTCCCTTTGAAGGCAGCTGGGTGCCCCTCCCTCTGGGTCCCAAACTTTCCCTGGTGCCCCGGGGCAGCAGGGCCCAAGCTCAGCTACTGGTTTCAGAGGTAGAACTAATCTAAGCCCCGAGGGGCCAGAAGGCTCCAACGGCGCCCCTGGGGGACACTGGGGGGCTGGGCGAGGTGGAGTGGGGGTGCAACTATAGAGACACCCCAGGATCCGGAGTCCGAAGTTTCCTCCAAACTGTGCCGGCTGAGGCTTGTCCCGGCCTCCGGGTTCCCCGGCGCCAGTGCCCGGAGAGGGGAGAGGGGATGGAGAAGACCCCAAGGCGCCAGTCGCAAGTGCAAGCGGATCCAGACCCGGGCCGGGGCTGAGAGCCTGGCCGGGCCCCTTCCCAGCCCGCCTCGGCCCCACCTGCTTCTCACCACGTGGAGACCCGAGGGCGGCCGGCCCGCAGGGCAGGCAGGCAGGCGAGGGCTCTCCCAGCGCCGCGGGGTGCGGAGCCCTCGGCGCCCGGCCCCGGGCCCGGAGGCGGCAGCGCCGGGGCCGGGCGGCGGGGAGCGGGCTCGGGGCGCCGCGTCCATCCTCAGACCTCGGTCTGGGAAGAGAGGGTCCCGTCCTCTTCCAGACGGGCCCCGCGCGCACCCCCGGCGGCTCCCCACGACCTCTCTCCCTTTTCCGCTACCCCGAGACAGCAAGGGACACAAAGGGACGGGAGAGGCAGGGGACGGAACTCGCGGGCGGCGGCGCGGAGCCCGTGCGTCCATCCCCGTCCTCGTCCCGTCCCGTCCCGGGCGTCGGGCTGCGCCGGGCGGCCGAGGGGCAGAGCAGAGGCGAGGCGAGGCCGGGGCTGCGGGGGAAGGCGAACGCGCCCCCTACCTGGGTGCAACATACTTTGGAAATAGAAGATGACCAGGAGGAAGGACCCCACGCAAGTGGCCAGCGCCATCCGGCAGATCCTGTTCATCCTCATCACTTCCAGCAGCGCCGGCTTCATGGCTTTGTCCCGGCCGCCGGGAGCGTCCGAGGAGCCGAGGGAGCGGCGGGAAGGGAAGGCAAGGGGAGGGGAGGGAAGGCAAGGCGAGGCAAGGCAAGGCGAGGCAAGGCAAGGCGAGGCAAGGCAAGGCTCGGCCGGCTCGGCCCTCGCGCGGCGGGTGCGGAAGGCGCCGGGAGCCGCTCGCTCGGGACGGACGGACGGACGGACGGACGGAGGATGGAGGACGGAGGACGGAGGACGAGGATGGAGGGGCTGCGCGGGCTGCGCGGGCTGCCGGCTGCGCGTCCGGCTCTTCCTGCGGCTCCTCCTCGCCTCCCGCGCCTCTCGCCTCCCTCGCGCGCCGCCGCCAACGCCGCCTGCCGGGCCGCGCCGCGCCGCGCCGCGCCGCGCCGCTGCCTCCTCGCGGGCCGGGCGGAGGTGCTGCGGCTGCCGCCTTCGCTGCGGGCGTCGGACGGCCCTTCCGCGCCGCGAGGCTACTTCATGGCGCGCCGCGGACCTCCGCGTCCCGGGCCGGTCCGAGCGAATGCAACTCGCCGCCCGGCGGGGAGGGCGCGGGCCGGGGCGCGAGGGGCGAGGCCGGCGGCGGGGCCACGCCCTCCCTCTCCGCCCCGCCCCGCCCCGCCCCGCCCTCCCCGCGACGTGGTCGCGTCCGGCTGTGTCCCGGGTGGTTCGGGCGCTCCGCAGGGTCCCAAAAGCCCTCAGCAGCGTCGCGCCGCGCCGCGCCGCGCCGCGCCGCCGCCGCCTTGGGCCGGAGGTCGTGTCATCGTTTCCATGACAAAACCCGGAGGTGACCGCGCCGCCTCGCCTCGCCTCGCCTCGCCTCGCCTCGCCTCGCCTCGCCGCCTGCCGCGGGCATCAGCGGAGGGAGCGGCGGGCCGCGGGGCCCGCGGGCGAGGAGGGCCATGCCAGGCCCCCGGCGCGCGCGCCCTTTGCCCTGACGCCCGCCTGGGGCTGCTTCCCCCTGGGGGCGTCCTGCCCGGCTCGTGCCCCCTGCCCCGAGGCAACTCGCGGGAGCCGCGCCTCTGGCGAGGAAAGCCGCGCGTTCCGGCCCACTCGAGTCGAGGCGGGCGAGACTGCACCGTCCTGGCGGGGAGGGCGCCGCTGATCTCCCCCCGGGTCTCGGCGTTCTCTGACCCACCCGCCACACCACCCGTCCGCAGACGGTCTGAGTGACTGGGGGGGCTCTGCTTTCTCACAGAGCCGAGTCTTCCGAGAGCACAGGCCTGCAGGGCACAGTGAAGGGAAGAATGGATGTTCGCAGCTGGCCTCCAAGTCCGGCTTATTGCTGGAACAGAAAAGCAGCGGCCTTGGCAGGTAACCGGAAAGATGGCGTTGCGTTCTTGTATCGCACGAAGTGACTGAAATTTGCCACTTCCGTGCTTTTCAGTTGTTTCGCAACCAGTAAAGTGGACGCGAACCGACAGTGTCCACAGCGACTTCTACCTACCCCCAGTAAGCCCAGAAAAGCAGTTGCTGTAAGCTCTCTTACTCCATCAATCTCCTTTTCCCTTTGTCTCCTTGTGTATTCCTTACCGATTTCCCTTGTGTTTTAAAAATTAAAGGAGGGTTTTTATTCCAGCACTGAGAGATGCCCCAGCAACAGTATCATTGAGAAGACATCTAACTTCTGAACCAGTCTCAGATCCCTATTATTATGTTTTCAGTTGATCTTGAAAGAACGTAATGTGGCATCTGATGACGTGCACAATAACAGTTGTTTGATAAATACTTGCTGAACCTAAATGGAATGAGCCTTATACTCTAGCCATACATCAGAGACAACTTGTCAACAGAGACAGACATGCAGCAAAAATTACCTCTATCACTTTGGTCTTCTCCCCTCCACACTCATAGTTTTCCTCTAGCAGGGCAGGCAGCTCTTGCTTTTGATTGCAGAATACAATTAATTACAGTGTGTATTTATGTCACCCGTTTGTACTGTATTAATTGGTATTCACTTGTGAATGAGTTGCTAAAGCAGTAGAGCCAAACAAGCCCCAGTACAGTTACTCTCCAGTGATTCCACACTCCACAAAAATTTGGAGTCTCGGCTATAACACTCCCAGGGGTATACCCTAGGATAGTAATGGCTAACCTTTTTGAGCCCGAATGCCCAAACTGCCGCACAAAACCAAAAAATGCCCGGTCCTCCCAATGGCCAGTCCGGCCCTGTTGCCGGGTGAGCTGCAAAGCGGACACCTGCACACTCGGCACACTCGCCTCCCGCCTCCGCGCTGCATTTTTTTTGTTTTGTTTTGTTTTGTGGCCACACCCGGCGTTGCTCAAGGGTTACTCCTGGCTGTCTGCTCAGAAATAGCTCCTGGCAGGCTCCTGGGACCATATGGGACACCGGGATTCGAACCAACCACCTTTGGTCCTGGAGTGGCTGCTTGCAAGGCAAACGCCGCTGTGCTATCTCTCCAGGCCCCACACTGCATATTTTAATTGCAGACCTTCCTGAGTGCCAGCGGCAAGGCCTTCCTTTGCCACCTCTGGCACGTGTGCCACCTCTGGCACGTGTGCCAGAGGTTCACAATTGAAGCCCTAGGAGCACAAAAACACAATAAATATAAAAATGCTTTCTGCACACCTATATTCATTGCAGCGCTATTTACAATAGCCAGAATCTGGAAACAACCCAAACACCCAACAACAGAAGAGTTGCTAAGAAACTGTGGTACACACACACACACACACACACACACACACACACACACACAATGGAATACTATGTAGCCATCAGGAAAAATGAAGTCATGAAAATTTCCTGTATATGGATGGACATAGAAACTATTCTGCTCAGTGAAATAAGTCAGAGGGAGAGAGATAAACACAGAATAGTCTCTCATCTAGGGGATTTAAGAAAAATAAAAGATATTATTGTAATAACACCCAGAAACAATAAAGATGGGGACTGGAAGAACCGGCCATGATATGAAGTTTACCACAATGATTGGTGAATGCAGTTAGAAAAATAACTACACTAACAACTATCAATGGTAGTGAGTTAGAGAAGTAGAATGCCTGTCTCAAATACAAGCAAGGGGTGGGAGAGGAATGGGATGGGGCATCGGTGGTGAGAAGGTTGCATTGGTGAAAGGGGGGTGTTTTTTGTTTTTGCTTTTGTTTTTAGTTTTTGAGTCACACCCGGCAGCACTCAGGGGTTACTCCTGGCTCTACATTCAGAAATCGCTCCTGGCAGGCTGGGAGACCATATGGGATGCCGGAATTCGAACCACTTACCTTCTGCATGCAAGGCAAGCGCCTTACCTCCATGCTATCTCTCCAGCCCCTGGGGGGGTGTTCTTTTTTATAACTGAAGTCCAACTACAAACTTTTGTAATTATGGTGCTTAAATTTCAAAAAATATTGGGGATCAGAGCTGCATGCAAGTAATCACACACACACACACACACACACACACACACACACACATCTCCCAAAGAAGGGGTTCTTTGTAGTGTGTGTAGCTAAATGAGTACTTGCAATACTCAGCCTAGAATATCAGCTTTGCATTTACTTCCTAGTTTTACAGAGCAATGTCACTCATCTGGTCGCTGGCCTTCAGGGAGAAGTAGTGTCCATGCTTCACTGAACATGTGGAAGGGTCATCTGGGAAATTGCAAAGGATAATTTAGGGCAACAGCCTAATCCCTGGGTCATGGAGTCTTATGTTGGCTTGCCTGGTGGAGACAATAAATCACATCCAGTGCCCAGTTTTGCAGCCCAGACATCCAAGAAGCAATCAGCTCTGACCGGTCATGACCACCTCTTCCCCCAAGGCCTTCCTTGGTGTCTCTCACCTATAGGAGCCTCTTTTCACCTCTGTCACCTGGGCCCATATCCAAAACCCTCTTAAGCCACTGTGCCCACTATTTCATGAGTTTTATTTGTTGTGTATGTAAATATTTTAGGGGATTACTATGTTACTCACCCTAAACTGATTGATGATTGTGCCCTACCCTAGGGTGTGACCTGGCATTCTGCCCCCACCCTAGGGTAGTACCTGATTCTGCTTCCACCATTGGTTAGTATTTGATCCCACCATTGGGTGGTACCTGATTCTGGGGAATAAAAACAAGGGTCTGTGGAAGGCCAGGGCTTTTTGGCTGGAACAGAAGCTGAGTCTTTGGACTTCAGTGTTGTCCACCGAATAAAGCAAATATTTCAACAAGCTGACTGTCTGCGAGCTGTTTACCCGCCGTTTCACCTCAGAACTGTCGGCTAGAGAGGGTGGCAGACGCATGCTCCGAGCTGGAAGGGAAAGACCTCGTCCTCCATCCCTCCATCAGTCAACCTCTTCAGGGGCTGACTTGCTACATAATGACACCCGAACAGGCTGAACCTGGACCCTCAATAACTGTAAGTGAAATACTTCATTGGAAATTTCCTCTGCTGACCATTAAATGGTTTCTGTGGTTAGTCATGTGGATTTTGCCACCCTTTGTCTTACGCATTGGTGCTCTAGTATACAAGTGGATTATTCCATTTTGTTTAAAACTAATTGGTTTTGATCTAAGGACAATCACTGCAGTTGGATGGTTGTGGTCTGTATTTCAAATGAAAATTGCAGTGTCTCCAGCCATCATAGTTTGTGGAATTTCTGTGTTGATTAACATTATTGTGAGCATAGTTATTGGCTGGTATTTAGGAAATAGAAAGTGTAGAAATGGTGAGGCTAAAACCAGTATAGATGGGGCCGGGCGGTGGCGCTAAAGGTAAGGTGCCTGCCTTGCCTGCGCTAACCTTGGACGGACCGCGGTTCGATCCCCCGGTGTCCCATATGGTCCCCCAAGCCAGGAGCAACTTCTGAGCACATAGCCAGGAGTAACCCCTGAGCGTTACTGGGTGTGGCCCAAAAACAAAAAAAAAAAAAAAAAAACCAGTATAGATAATAAGGAAATCTATCTGACAAAAACTCAGACCAAGGTGCAGGCTGACGAATCCAGCCCCACCATCAACAATATAGAAATTATTGCTGGAAGAAAAACAACTCGGAATGTTAAGCCTAATTCAAGTGAATCACTTGACAGTAGTGACTCAGACAATGATCAACCTCCAGTGCTAACTCCACAAGGGAGGACTCGTTCTATTCACAAAATTGAATCGCAGAGCAGTGCAGATTCAGACGATGAACCACATGCTCGGTCTCAGAGCTCTATTCAGAGTAATTTTGCTAATCCGGCCTCATCCCCTATAGATGGGGTAAATGTTTCTAACTATGTACCCTATCAGATGGAAGAATTAGATCGGTTTAAAAGAGCATGTAAAGAGCATGGGCCAAAATCGCCATACAGTGTGGAGTTATTAAGACTTTGGAGTCATAACTCATCTTGGACTTTGTATGATTTTAAAAGAATCGCTGAAATATGCCTGTTGTCTAAACAGCGAACTGAATGGGAAATGTACTATTCAGAAGGCGTAAAAGCTAAATTATATAGCCCGGATGGTACGAAAAAGCAAGGGGCAGGTGTTACTTTATCGTATGAACTATTGATGGCAGAAAATCAATTTGCAAATATTCAGACACAAACAGCTTTACCTAAGGAAATCTGAAATTTAATTAGGGATATTGCGTTGTCATCATGGGAAAAAATTGATTCTAACAGCATTGGTAGAGGAAACTTTTTAAAAATTACCCAAGGCCCTTATGAGTCATTTGCAGAGTTTGTAGGTAAGATTAAAGATGCTCTGAAGTTACATGTCGAAGATGAGGAGATGAGAAACTTCCTAGTAAAATCTTTGGCCTATCATAATGCAAATTCAGCCTGTAGATTAGTATTGAATACATTAAATGAAAAGGCAGATGTGAATGATTACCTTTATGCCTGCCGGAATGTCTATGGGGAACCCCAACCCCCACCCCACTTAGACTCAGTACAAACCTTCCCAGTTACCAAGGGAACAATGCCTTACTCCCCTCGGGGACAGAACAATTTCCGGAAACCAGGTCTTTGCCCAAAATGCAAAAGGGGTCACCACTGGGCGAAAGATTGCAGATCCAGAAACCTCATTAATAATAACCTAAGTAGAGGTTTCAACACAGTCCCCAGGAGGCAAATCGCCTGCTACCATTGTGGAAAACAGGGACGTATCAAAAGAATTTGTCCTCTCCTTATAAATTCAGCTCCTCAGGAACACAAATACAAGATGCAGGGAAACGCCCACAGGGCCTCCCCCCAGGCCCTTCCAAATCAGGGGCAAAGTTCACAGACAATAATCCTTCCAAGCCCAGCCCAAGAAAATTCATCACAATAAGAGAATTAATCCACTCCACTTCAGGGAGTGCCAGATTAGACATATTATGCCCAGAGGACATTACAATTTACCCAGGAGCATGCCCTTACATGTTAGAAACTGGCATTGTAGGCCCGCCACCCCCAGATACTATGGGTTTGATTCTTGGCAGAAGTTCTCTCAACATAAAGGGTATATCAGTAATCACTGGTGTCATTGACTCAGATTCTATGGGAGAAATCATTGTAGTTATTACTGTACCAGTTACATGGACCTTTAAAAAAGGAGAAGCGATTGCCCAGATAGTAATAGTGCCTTATGTCAAATTTGGGACTTCAGATAAGACTAGAATTGGAGGTTTTGGAAGCACAGATCCAAGTGCTGCTCAAAACCCAATTGTGGCTCTGGTTACTAAATGTAAAGATGAACACCCAATGATCAAACTTCACTTGGAAGAGCAACCCTTTCACGGAATGATAGATACGGGTGCTCAGGTTACCGTAATTTCTGATAAAGAATGGCCAGAAAATTGGCCTCTTCAGGAAATCCTGTATTCCCTAGAAGGATAGGAGGCCTGAGCTCCTGTCTGTTGAGTACGAGGACTAGGACTATGCTATTTTACGGCCCAGAAAGTCAAAAAGCAATAATCAGACCTCACGTGGGCCCATTTTCACCATCCCTGTGGGCCCGTGACCTACACAAACAGTGGAAAGCAGAATTCCACATCCCATTAGCTCCAGAAGAGCCCGAACCTTCTTTTGATTTAAAAACCCAAAATTTTTAGTAGGGGCCACTACCATAAAAACACCAGCACCAATAAAAATAAAATGGAAATCTGACGAACCAATTTAGACAGGTCAGTGGCCCCTTAAAACTGATAAATTAAAGGTGCTGACAGAATTAGTGGAGGAACAGCTAAGTTTAAGACATATTGAACCATCTTTTTCTCAATGGAATTCACCTATATTCACTATAAAAAAGAAATCCGGTAAATGGAGACTTTTGATGGATCTTAGAGCTATAAATTTATCCATGATACCTATGGACAAACTGCAGACTGGTTTACCATCACCTGTAGTTATTCCAAAGGAATGGCCACTAATTATAATTGATCTGAAAGACTGCTTCTACCATATTTCTTTTTTTTTTTTTTTTTTTTTGTGGTTTTTGGGTCACACCCGGCAGTGCTCAGGGGCCACTCCTGGCTCCATGCTCAGAAATTGCTCCCGGCAGGCACGGGGGACCATATGGGAAACCGGGATTCGAACCAATGACCTTCTGCATGAAAGGCAAACGCCTTACCTCCATGCTATCTCTCCGGCCCCATCTACCATATTTCTATCCACCCAGATGATAAAAAACGTTTTGCATTCTCAGTTCCTTCTCTCAATAATACCCATCCCTGCAGACGTTTCCAATGGACTGTTCTCCCCCAAGGCATGCTGAATTCCCCAACCATGTGTCAGTTTTTTGTAGATAAGGTTTTGAGCCCTGCTCGTGAAAAATTTCCACAAGCCATGATATTTCATTATACAGATGATATCTTGCTCACAATGAACAATGAAACAGATTTACAGGACTTATACTTTTATGTTACTGACTGTTTACAAACATCAGGACTGAAAATAGCTTTAGAAAAAATACAGATAATGCCACTGTATCAATATTTGGGTTTTATTTTGGACCGGACGTCTATACATCCACAAAAAATTTCTATCAAAGAAGAAAACCTCAGAACACTTAATGATTTTCAGAGACTTTTAGGTGACGTAAATTGGCTCCGCCCTGCACTAGGAATCCCAAATGCAGAGTTATCTAATCTGTTTAAAACGTTGGAGGGTGACCCTGCTTTAGATAGCCCGAGAAATTTAACAACAGCTGCCAAAAATGAATTGGACATCTTCTTGAGCAGATTACAAAAATCGTTTCTCTCAAGATTCATCCCAGGAGAAAAGGTATTACTGTTAATCTTCCCTACTATAGAAACCCCCACAGGGGCCTTGATGCAACAGTCAGGACCCTTGGAATGGGTGTATTCACATAACAAACAACCTCACTCAGTTGTCCCCTACTTGCAACTGATTTCAGAGATTATTATCAAGGCAAGACTCAGATCTATATCTTTACTAGGTTTTGACCCAGATATAATAGTTTTGCCAGTACCAAAAAAGGAAATTGAGTCAATATTGCCAATTAATGAATCTCTACAAAGGGTCCTCTCAGATTTCACAGGAGAAATATCCTCCCATTATCCAGCAGGAAAAATTTGGGACATTTTTTTTTTTGTGGTTTTTGGGTCACACCTGGCAGTGCTCAGGGGTTATTCCTGGCTCCAGGCTCAGAAATTGCTCCTGGAAGGCACGGGGGACCATATGGAGCGCCAGGATTCGAACCGATGACCTCCTGCATGAAAGGCAAACACCTTACCTCCATGCTATCTCTCCGGCCCCAAAATTTGGGACTTTTTAAAGAAAACTCAGTTTATTATTTCTTCAATTGTTCGGGATTCCCCTATTCCCAATGCCAAGGTTTTTTACATTGATGGATCCCAAAATGGAAAAGGAGAAATAACCGGAGACAACATTAATATGACCATAGATACCAAATATAAATCTGCACAGAAAGTTGAATTAGCAACGTTTATTTACCTATTAGAAAATGTATCTGAAGCCATGAATATAGTTTCTGATTCTTTGTATGTGGTAAATTTATGTCATGTGATAGCCACTGCTTCCCTTAATGCTAATGATCCGATCATACAGAACTTACTTAAACGATTACAGCAGCTTCTTCAAAAACGAACTGAGCCCATCTTCATCACGCATATTAGAGCCCACTCAGGTCTTCCAGCACCTATGGCTCAAGGAAATAAAACTGCTGACTTGCTAGCAATGCCTATATTTAAATCACCTGTAGAGGAACATTCAGCCCTACACACAAATGCTCGCCGTTTACATGTGAATTACCAAATTCCATGGAGGCAAGCTAGAGAAATTGTAGAAAACTGCAACATATGTGCACCGTTAACAAAAAAGACTCACATAGCAGGAGCAAACCCAAGAGGCTTACAGTCTAACGAACTTTGGCAAATGGACATAACTCAAACAGATTTATTTCCAAGGAAACCTTATCTTCATGTTGTGGTGGACACTTATTCTCGGTTTATGTGGGCAATTCCCATGTCTTCTCAAAAATCTAAGGCTGCTTGTAGTTTTCTTTTACAATGTTTTTCTGTGATGGGTATTCCATATTCTATAAAAACTGATAATGGGCCAGCCTATGTTAGCAAAACTTTTGAATTTTTTTGTAAGGAATGGCAGATAAGACATCTCAGAGGAATTCCTTACAATTGTAGGGGACAGGCCATTGTAGAAAGGACTCACAGAACCTTAAAAACTCAATTGCAAAAAAAAATAGAAAAAGAGGTTTACCACCAACGGATTTGCTATCTTTGACTCTTATCACACTAAATTACTTAAACTTACCCCAAGGGGAAAGTTACACTGCAGCGGAAAGACATTTTTTTTTTTTTTTTTTGGTTTTTTGGGCCACACCCAGTGACGCTCAGGGGTTACTCCTGGCTATGCGCTCAGAAGTCGCTCCTGGCTTGGGGGACCATATGGGACGCCGGGGGATCGAACCGCGGTCCGTCTCCTAGGCTAGCGCAGGTAAGGCAGGCACCTTACCTCCAGCGCCACCGCCCGGAAAGACATTTTAATGAAGATATTCAGAGACAAGAAACAACCCATAAACCTATTTGGATCAAGGAGGATGAAAAATGGATAGCTGGCTATCTTCTCCTAAGAGGAAGGGGTTATGCCTATGTTTCTATAAATGACAACCCTCCCAAGAAATTTTGGGTTCCATTACGTCTTGTTAGAAATCGGGCTAGCACAAATGATCAGGTTCAGACTACAAACTCCCCTTCAGAGCAAAAACAGAATACTTCAGACACTAACAGCAGTAATATTGCTGAGGTCTCTGGGGCAGGGAACAATGATTTAGCTGTCACACACCATACAATGAGTGAGACTGATGGTAGTGATAAACCCTTACACTCCGAGATGCAAAAGGAAAGACAGGAACCTGTCTTAACTGGGCTCCAAAATATAGGAAACTCTTGCTACATGAACTCAATATTGCAATGCTTGTATAATATTTCAGACTTGACTCAGTATTTTCATAAAGATCATTATAAAAAGGATATTAACAAGAAAAATCCGATGGGGCATGAAGGTAAATTAGTCGAAGAATTTGGTCAGCTTATTAAAACCATGGGAAATGGATTTCATAGATATATTAACCCTGAAAGCTTCAAAGTAACAATTGGTTTACTTAATGACCAGTTTGCTGGACACAATCAGCAGGATCCTCACGAACTACTGATGTTCCTAATAGAGGGACTACATCAGGACTTGCTTACTGTAAATCAAATGACAGACAAAACTACACATCTTATGGAAAATGAAAATTACGGGGCCGGGCGGTGGCGCTAAAGGTAAGGTGCCTGCCTTGCCTGCGCTAGCCTTGGACGGACCGCGGTTCGATCCCCTGGTGTCCCATATGGTCCCCCAAGCCAGGAGCAACTTCTGAGCACATAGCCAGGAGTAACCCCTGAGCGTTACTGGGTGTGGCCCAAAAACCAAAAAAAAGATAAATAAATAAAAATTAAAAAAAAAGAAAATTACGAACAATGTAGTCCAGAACACCAAAAGGCTCACAAATCTATTTATGATCTCTTTCAAGGACAATGCAAATCTATACTACAGTATCTCACTTGCCACCAAAAGTCTGAGGTTTATGAGACATTTGTTCATTTGTCTCTGGCTGTTACATCTATAGATAAATGTACATTACAGGAATGCCTCTCTGAATTTTTTAAAGAAGAAGAATTAAGAAATGACAACAAAGTTCTGTGCAACAGTTGCAAAACTAGAAGGGATTTTTCAAAGATAACGTACTTATGGAAACTGCCACCAGTACTTATAATACACTTGAAACGTTTTGCTTTTGATGGCAAACAAATAAAAAAATTGCATACTTATGTAGATTTTCCTTTAGAAGACCTCAATTTAGTGGAATTCACTTCAGAGAATAAAAGCAAGATTAAGAAATACAACTTATCATCGGTGTCAAACCATTATGGTAAAGTTCACTATGGACACTGTACTTCATACTGTAAAATTGCTGCAAAACAACACTGGATCAATTTTGATGACAAGAAGATCAAAAAAGTCCCTAATACATTGGTGAAATCCACAGCAGCATACATCCTGTTTTATACTTCTTAAAGATCTACAATGAACACCAGATAATCATTTCACTTCCTTATTGGTTGCTATTAATGCTCTAGGATTTTTTCCACAGGCATGATCAATGAATATGGATTGAAAATCATGAACCCCCAACGTGTTTCCTTGTATGATGGATTTATGTCTTAATTTCATTATTGCTCTAGGTCTCAGTTAATCATGAAATTTTACAAATTAATTTAAGTCAAGGTTCACCTGAAAGAGAAATTTCTCATCATATTAATGTTGTTTTTCTTTCTAGGTATACTCATTTAATGACTTTCACTCTTTTTATTTTAGCATCATTGCTTTATTTCCCTCAATTTAGGTTTTAAGACGCTGACATAATGATAATTTTAGGTGGACTTTCTTCACAGTGATTCTTGCCTATGATTGATTATCATGAAGTTACTGTTATACAATAACTTTGTATATATACTGTTATACAGTTATAGTTTTCCATGTTTGTATTATGCATGAAATTCTCTTTCAGATCTGCTCTGCTCTGCCATAAAAAATATATTTTTTTGAATTTTAAATGATTTATCTAAACAGTTGCCGGCTATTACATTTTAAGGCGCTTTTAATTGATTCAGCTGAATTCTCTTTTATTTTGCTCTATTTTGGATCCTTTCCAACAAATATTTTTTAGTATGAGTGAGTGTTATGGCCATATTTTTTGTGAAGTCTGTATGTGTATGTCTTGTTTAGTGTCTGTCTGTTCTGCATATTTTGTATATAGTTCCCTTTTTCCTAACTTTATCTTCCCCAATTTAGTCTTCCTTATCCTTCCTTCTCTCTTCCTAGTCCTTAACATTTAATTTTCAGGATTCCCTTCACATGTGCAACTCATCTCCTTCACCTACAACTACAAGCCTCCTGATCTCGGCCGGAATAAGAAATCCGTGACTGTTGGAGTTTTACACCATATATGCTGCAAACTTGTTGGAAATGAAGCCACCTGGAATTTGTGTCACAATGTAACCCCAGAGAAAAGATCCATGGATAAGACCCACAGTCTCTGGATCCCAGTTAAACTGTGCTATCTGAATTTCTGGTTTTCCATCCGCATACACAGTGCTATTGTTGACCGTTTCTACAATGGCTACCCCAAGATTGCACCGATCCCAAAGGAAATGCAGAAGCCCAACCAACTCATGATGTAATGATGTAACGCCTGGGGATGCCCCAACACATGGATGACTGTACTGGCCTTCCTTCTTCATTCAGCTTGATGTTATCTCCTGTACAAGGCTTCAACCCGCTTTTCCAGACCCATCAAGTGTCTTTTGCCGGTCTTTTTGGAGTTCCAGACCCCTCACATTTACAGATTGGTATTGAACTCTGTAGAAATTTCACCTTTTGTATTTTTCTTATAATTGTAATCCTTTGAAGTTATATTTGGTACTACACTTCTTTTGACTATTGTAATTAATGTTTTTCTGTTTTAGTTTTTAATCTTAGGAATCGATGTTGTATTACATTAAGGTTTTGCTTTCTTGACTTTAGGTTTGTGAGTTAGATATTGTTGTCTATAATTTCCTAAATGATATTTTTGTCTGTTCTCAGGGTTTTTTTGCGTGGGCGCATCATAGGCAAAATACTAGGTTTATAGGAGGTTCCATCCATTTTGGATGGGCCCTCAAGTATTTTATTTACACAGGGAGGGTCTCTGCCTTAAACATTTTGTTTTGGTTTGTGACTTAAGCTCCCATCTATAAATAATCGACATCAATTTCAGACATCTTATGGACTTCAGACTGGATTAAGAACTTGGACTAAGTTCAGATACCTATTGATCATCATTGCAGTGGCTCCCCACTGTGCAGAGGGTGTATGTGCCTCTTCTTCCGAAATAAAGGCCTAGTTCATTGACCTCAAAGATGGGCTTTCTGGTCTACCCGAACTTGAATGAAAATGCGACCGGAGAGATAGCATGGAGGTAAGGCGTTTGCCTTTCATGCAGAAGGTCATTGTTTCGAATGCCGGTATCTGCCAGGAGCGATTTCTGAATGTGGAGCCAGGAGTAACTCCTGAGCACTGCCAGGTGTGACCCAAAAACCACCACCACCACCAACAACAACAACAAATAAAGAAAAGGTGCTTCTTCTTGCCTGCTACACAACCTTTCTGGTGTCTCTTCGAAAGATCTATGTACGTCTTAGATTTATCTTCTCAGGAGCTTGTAGTTGATTCCTTGTTACATGTTTCTGGTTTTAGACACCCTGTGTTTAGATTAGAAGTTTTTCTTTACATTTTCCTGTGATGCGCTTATGCAAACAGCCGCTCTTTTATTATTGACTAATTTTTCCTTTAATAATTGTAGACAATATTGTTTGTTTACTAAAAACAAAAGGGGGAATTGTTGTGTATGTAAATATTTTAGGGGATTACTATGTTACTCACCCTAAACTGATTGGTGATTGTGCCCTACCCTAGGGTGTGACCTGGCATTCTGCCCCCACCCTAGGGTAGTACCTGATTCTGCTTCCACCATTGGTTGGTATTTGATCCCACCATTGGGTGGTACCTGATTCTGGGGAATAAAAACAAGGGTCTGTGGAAGGCCAGGGCTTTTTGGCTGGAACAGAAGCTGAGTCTTTGGACTTCAGTGTTGTCCACCGAATAAAGCAAATATTTCAACAAGCTGACTGTCTGCGAGCTGTTTACCCACCGTTTCACCTCACCTCAGAACTGTCGGCTAGACAGGGTGGCAGACGCGTGCTCCGAGCTGGAAGGGAAAGACTTCAACCTCCATCCCTCCATCAGTCAACCTCTTCAGGGGCTGACTTGCTACATTATTAATCTCTGACTCTAGTGTTTGACTTAGTGACTGGTACCTAGCAGGCACAAACAAGCCAGAGAGAATGAAGAGAATCCTTCTGGACTACAATGTCCCATTAGGCCACCTCTAAAGTCTTGCTTTTTCTCTTTGCCTGTGTAGTCTAACAAAATTCAGTTCCCTCTTCCACTCATGCAGCACCATAAATCAAGAATACCCTAGACTGGGCCCAGAGAGATAGCACAGCGGCATTTGCCTTGCAAGCAGCCAATCCAGGACCAAAGGTGGTTGGTTCGAATCCCGGTGTCCCATATGGTCCCCCGTGCCTCCCAGGAGCTATTTCTGAGCAGACAGCCAGGAGTAACCCCTGAGCACCGCTGGGTGTGGCCCAAAAACCAAAAACAAAACAAACAAACAAAAAAGAATACCCTAGACTGCTGAGACTGAAGAGTATGGAGATTTCCTATTAGAGATTTGAAGAGGAGGAAAGAACAGGCAGCCTCTTCAATCCAGCTGTGTCTTTCCTGCAGTAGAGCTGTTAGTACAGGCAAGGTTTGGCTGCAGTAACAAATAAACTCTAATCTCGACTGCAAATATTTAGGGCTCACATCTCACTCCACCCTTTCTCTGCAGGAAGGTGGGGATAGCCTAGGAGCTATCCAGGTCGTACTTGTCATGGAGGAGGCCAAAGCTAGTTGTACTTCCTGAAGAAGAGCTCCCTGGGAACAATTCTGCAATCCTGCCTCGGCATCACTTTTGCTGATAGGTGTCATCATCTATCAGTCAGAACTACCCACCAGCTCTTGACCTTATACTCATGTCCATCCTCATTTTAAGTATTGAGACACAATCTTACCTGCAATCCCAAGTCATTGGTGGGATATTATTTTCCCTCATTCTAACTTCCTGGTTACCCCTATAGCTTCAGCAAATCAACCCTTTGCTTATTTATCATGGGACCTTTTAACCCCATTTTGTAAGGCTTAGAAAATGTGTTAAAGAGTTTTATTTTTTGTCTAATCATCTTGGACAATTCACAGGAAAGGAAGCAGTATTGCTATCAGCAGCCTTTGACAGTGAAGTAAGAGATATTTATCAAGCACTGGGATCCCTACAGGCAAAATTCTCTCCTCACTGATTAATGCTACCTGCAGACCTGCAGCCAGGCTATTTTCTGGGATTGGTGGGAGAGAGAATTAGGCAGGGACCGCAGTGGACAGAGAACTCTTTAGGATCACAAAACGGGGATGGCAGAGGGGCTGGTCATGTATCCTGCCAACATCAGCCCCCTGGGCTCCTGGGAGGACTGGCTATGCCCATTCGCCTCTCTGGCATCCTCAGCACAAAGTACACTCAGTTAACTGGCACACAGTAAATATTTGTGGAGTTGAATTAAAACCCATTTGCCAGGAGACTGCGGAGATCCTAGGTACAAATTTTCTACAGGTAGGTAAACCACAAGTACACACCAAAGTTCTCAGGATGCAGCTCTAAGAGTGAGCTGTTTGTTCTCAGGCTTTTTAGAACAAGATGGGGATGCAGAAAAGGCAGAGAGAATAAATCAAGGGAGGGAGGGAAGGAGGGAAAGACGAGTGAGGAGAGAAGATCCTAGATAAGGAAAGAAGGAAAGGCAGAAATTCAGGCAGACAGGAGGACTTTGGCTCCTTACCTCTTCACCTATTTCACTCTTGCCTCCCTTCTGTACTCAGTGCAGACCCAGATCTCCTTTGCCAGCAAAAAGGCTTGTAGGTCCCTCAGCTGTTTGCCAGGTTTACTCCAGCTACCCCTGTGCAGCCTCTACCCCTTCAGTCTCTGCACATAGCATGAAAGGAATCCCTGGATTCCCATCCTGCGCACATCTCATCCTTATGGTCTAAACTTCCTAAGTCCAATCCCCTTGACCAGGAAGCTCCAATCAGAAATATTGCCCCACCACCACCAACTCAGCACCCCACACTGTGTGCCTCAGAGGGAGGCACACCACAGGCTTCTAGAGCAGCCCGTTCTGAGTTTTTCAGAAGACTCTGAGGCCCAAACAGGTGACAAAGGTCCCCAAATCACTCAACAGAGATTGACAGGTTAAAGGTCACAAGGTCATAGCCAAGCAGTGTGGACTCACGGTCCTCTCTCTCTCTCTCTCTCTCTCTCTCTCTCTCTCTCTCTCTCTCTCTCTCTCTCTCTCTCTCTCTCTCTCTCTCTCTCTCTCTCTCTCTCTTTTGGTTTTTGGGTCACACCCGGCAGTGCTCAGGGGTTACTCCTCCTGGCTCTATGCTCAGAAATGTCTCCTGGCAGTCTGGGGGACCATATGGATGCCGGGATTCAAACCAATGACCTGCATGAAAGGCAAATGCCTTACCTCCATGCTATCTCTCCAGCCCCAACGGTCCTTTCTCTAAAATGCATTGTACATGGTCAACCTGTGATGGACCCGAGTTCAATTCCCAGCATCCCATAAGGTCCCCTGAGCCTGCCAAGAGCGATTTCTGAGCGCAGAGCCAAGAGTAACCCCAGAGTGCTGCCCAGTGTGGTTCAAAAAACAAAAAAATTAAAAATTAAAAGCATGGACTAAAACTCAGGCAGACCTAGCCTGGCTGGGTGGCCTCAGGCAGTTCACCTCACCTCTCTAATCCTTATCTCTCCATCTGTAACATGAAGACAGAGCAGTGAGGAAGGATGGGGTGACAAGGTGCACTGTGAATGTGGGTTGCTCAAGTGGACTTTTCCTTTACCTCCTCCCAGCCACCCTCTTCTCCAAGCCCTGGAGGCCATCTTCCCAGGACCTACCTTGGCCTATGGTGACCCCCACTAAGAACACTAGCATTTCCTTGGTATATTTTGCCTGTCAGGGCAGTAATTTATTGAAATATTCATTTATGTTTGTTCTGCCTTTTTTTCCCCACTTCTCCATTTTTTGGTCTACTTTGCCTGGAGGGTTTGAGAAAAACTTTCTTGAAGAAGGTTGCTTTGTGGAAGCAAGCAAGCCAGGAAAAGACAAGATGCGAGGAGCCTCAGGGCAGCTTTCTAAAGGAAGGTAGGAATCTGGCATCATGGTCCCCAAGCCAGAGTCTCTGAGCAAGGCCAGCAGAGCCCTTGGAGGTGCCTGTGTGACCCAAAGAGACTGAGCCAGAACCAAATGAAGACCCCAAAACCAGCCAGAGAGATAGTACCCAGCAGACCACACATGCAGGATTGCACATGCCAATCCTAACTGGATCCCAGGCTTTATAGTACTACCAGGCATTACTGAGTGCAGTTCAGGATGACTCAAGGTCATCCCTGATGGGCGTCATCAGGAACCTCAGGGCTTCATCAGTATCCATCCTTAGCCCTTAAAGTAGACAACGAGCCTGGTTGGCCAAGAATTACCAGGAAGTACTCCAGGGCCCCCATGTGTTTTGTTTTGTTTTGTTTTGTTTCTTTAATTTTGGGGCCCAACCTGGGAATTTTCAGAACTTTCTCCTTTCTCTTTGCTCAGAGATCACTCCTGGTAGGCCCAGAAGACCATATAAGGTGCCAGGGATCGAACCCAGGTTCTCTGTGTGCAAGATCAGTGCTCTACCCACTGTACTATCACTCCAGCACTATCCCCGCCCCCCAGCACTATCCAGTACTATCATCCCAAGCACTTCTTGGGAGACACGTACTCTTCTTTGCCTCACTGAAAAGACACCAAAACCTTCAGATACTAAACCCTTATGCTGAGCCTCACCTGTCACTCAAAACCATAGTAACACCAAAACAGAAAATACATAATAAGAGAGCAAAGATTCAAAGTTCAGATCTGTTCCAATGTTTTTCTTTCAGCAATACTGAAGTAGATGCCCTCCATATAGACAACTGACTTCTTCTAAACATTTGGAGAGCTGCATTTAGGGAGTTGTATGTAGGGGTATAACCACCTTCATTGAAACCAAGAAAAAGAGCTAAGGCCTAGAGAAAATACAGCAATTATGCTATATGCCTGATACAAGCCCAATATGAGATCCCAGCCCCACATTGTGCCCTAAACAACTCCAGATGTGGCCTCAACCCCTCCCCTTCCAGCATTTATGGGATTCCTGGGTGAGCTGGGTGCTGTCTCCTGGGCTAGCCAAATCAGCTCCCACTATAGGCTCTGATGCTACAGGCTACATGCCATGTGTGGCACATAGCAGATGACCCACAAATTCATATCTGCTGCATGCTACCTCCCATCAGTCACAATCCTAGGAATCTTTATGTCCATTAAACAAAGACAACCACATGTCCCCTTACATAGGTGACCAATTTAAACCCTCCCAAAGAGTCAGGGTTTTGCTCACATTTCCTGTGTCCATGAGAAGAGCATGTGAACCAATTCTGTGGCTTTAAGGCCCAAGGCTCAGAGATTTCAGACTATGTCTATAGGGGCTACCAACTGCCGATTCTTCCTGATTGATTGGCAAGATCAAAACTAAAAGGAGCTGAAGGGTCATTGAGAGGAAGAGGGAGGATTGGCCACAAGTCAAAGAACTTTTTCTCTGTTTACCTGGAGTCATGCCTTGCACTAACAGACTCAGCACTTTCTTTCTTTCCAGTAGGTCTGATCTAAATCATGTTTCCTGGAACCAATAAGAAAGATCCTAGCCTAGTCTTCAGCCTAGGATTTCCACAATAACCAAGATGTCTAATTCAAGAGGTCTGTCTGACTTTGACAACTGCGACTGAGCAGAACTTCTGGAACCATAATGAAAGACTCTATCCTAGGCTTCATCCTAGAATCTGTGCAAAAACCAAGACCACTAATTACAGAAGACTGATTATAACAACAGTGATGAAACAGAACTTCTAGAACCATAAAGAAAGACTCTATCATAGACTTCGTCCTATGACCTGTCCAAATACCAAAATCTCTAGCTAAAATCAGAGACCTGATTGTATCATCCACAACTGAGTGGAAAGTTTCTTGGCACCATAAAAAGACTTTGGGGTGTGAAAATGAGAACATATGGAGCCTGTAATTGTTTCCATGGCAAAGAAACCCTGTACCTCTTAGGCCAAGAATTCCCTTTCTAATTTCCCCAATACTTAATGTGCCTATAAACACACACACACACACACACACACACACACACACAACCTTGCCACAAGCAGCCCTCCTTTTTATTTTCTTTTTCATTCTCATAGTTATTATTTTGCTGTTGTTTTTTGTTGTTGTTGCTATTATGCTTTTTTGTAGTTGCTGGTTTTGGGTTTTTTTTTTATTTGTTATGCTTTTCTTCTTTTTTCCCTTTCACATTTAAATTGATATTTATAACCTCTAGACCAGTGGTCCTCAAACTATGGCCCGCGGGCCACATATTGTATTTGTATCTGTTTTGTTTCTTCATTGCAAAATAAGATATATGCAGTGTGCATAAGAATTCGTTCATAAGTTTTATTTTCACTATAGTCAGACCCTCCAATGGTCTGAGGGACAGTGAACTGGGCCCCTGTTTAAAAAGTTTGAGGACCCCTGCTCTAGACGGACTCCTCTCAGTTTTTTCCTTTCTTTTTTCTTCTTTTTCCCCCAACAAAACCACATAACCTGAATCATTTTGTTCTGCCTCATAAATTGATGGGGAAATAAAAAAGGATGTACCAGGACCAAACAGTCATATGAACATTGAGTGAAAATAAAAATGAGGCTGGAGAGATAGCATGGTAAGGCATTTGCCTTTCAAGCAGAAGGTCATTCCATATGGTCCCCTGAGCCTGCCCGGAGTGACTCCTAAGTGTGGAGCCAGGAGTAAACCCTGAGCACTGCCAGGTTTGACCAAAAAAATAAAAAGAAAATGATCAGGCTTAAACACCAAATCCAAAGACAATGACAACAGAATCAATACCCAATCTACAACAAGCTATACACAGAGGGAACTAGTTACACTAGCAGTCCAGGGGGGCAAAGGAGGAAGGTATGGAATGCATGCTGGGAACAGGGGTGTAGGGAGGTCAACACTGGTAGTGGGAATGGCCCTGATTCATTGTCACTATATACCTTAAATATTACTGTGAAAGATTTGTAATTCACTTTTGTCACAATAAAAATTATTTTAAAAATCATGTTTAGGTAGCATGGAGGTAAGACGTTTGTCTTGCATGCAGAAGGTCGGTGGTTTGAATCCTGGTCCCATATGGTCCCCTGAGCCTGCCAGGAGCTATTTCTGAGCATAGAGCCAGGAGTAACCCCTGGGCACTGCCAGGGGTGACCCAAAAACAAACAAAACAAAAAAATCATGTTTAGTATCTTCTCTGTCTCTCCTCATTGGCCTACAAGTGGTTTGTGGAGTAAAAGGTGAGTCTGTGTATAGAAATAGAGCAAACAGTATTCACCTTTGTTCCTGGAGTGCAGTAAAAGTCCCCTGTTGCTCAGAACTAGTTCTGTCCCTCCTCTATGGAGCTGAAAGTACTCTTTATAAACCTATTGACCCAAAAGGAGTGGGGAAGTGACAGGCATGAGAAAGAGAAATCACCTCTGTATGTGGTGTTATCTTTCCCAGACAAAAAATAATAATTCCTCTTAGAGGGGGGCATATTAAGAAATACTTGCTAATAGGAGTACAAACCACAATGTCAAAAGAGGAGAGAGAGAGAGAGAGAGAGAGAGAGAGAGAGAGAGAGAGAGAGAGAGAGAGAGAGAGAGAGAGAGAAGAGGGCATCAGGGAAGAAAACTGGAGATACTGTGGAGATAGTGGCAGGAAATAGGCACTGGTGAAGGTTATTATACATTGACTGTAGCTAATCATGAACAACTTTATCCGTTGTCCATAAATTTAAAACAAAGATATTAGGAACAATCTTATAACCATGGTGCTTTTTTTTTTTAACCACAGTGTTTAAATAAAAAAAATATATATATATATATATTAAAAAAAGAAATACTGGGGCCGGAGAGATAGCATGGAAGTAGGATGTTTGCCTTGCATGCAGATAGATGGTGGATCGAATCTTGGCATCCCATATGGTCCCCCGAGTCTGCCAGGAGTGATTTCTGAGCGTACAGCCAGGAGTATAACTCCTGAGCGCTGCCGGGTGTGACCCAAAAACCAAAAAAAAAAAAAAACTTTCTAAAAAATCATTTCTAAAAATATGAAATTAGGGGCCAGAGTGATGGTGCAGCAGTAGGGCATTTGCCATGCACGTGACGGACTCAGGACAGACTGCGGTTCTATACCCCTAGCATCCCATATGGTCCCCCAAGCCAGGAGCAATTTCTGAGCTCATAGCCAAGAGTAACCCCTGAGCATCACCGAGTGTGACCCAAAATATAATGTAAAAACATTAAATTACTCTATGTCGGGGCCGGGTAGGTGGCGCTGGAGGTAAGGTGTCTGCCTTGCAAGTGCTAGCCAAGGAAGGACCGCGGTTCGATCCCCCGGCATCCCATATGGTCCCCCCAAGCCAGGGGCGATTTCTGAGCACATAGCCAGGAGTAACCCCTGAGCGTCAAACGGGTGTGGCCCAAAAAACCAAAAAAAAAAAAAATTACTCTATGTCCATGGAAAATGAACAAAGTAAAAAAGAAAAATGTGGTGGAAATGATTTTCTGAGAAAATTTAAAAAATGAAGGGTTACATTATCTATATATAAATACATAGATACATATTCATAAGAACTAAGAAAATGTCACTTAGGGCCTGAGAGATACATCAAGGATTACATCACTTACCTATCCTCATGGTCTCAATCTTCAGCATCATAAATGGTACCCTGAGTACCACCCAAGGTCACTTATGAGCTTTGAGCCCTGAACAACAATTCAACAACCCATCCTTTAACCCCTCCCCCCCAAAATAGAAAATGCCAGTAAGGGGATCGGCTGGTGATGCTAGAGGTAAGGTATAATAGAGGTAGCCTTGTAAGCGCTAGCCTAGGACAGAGCACGGTTCCATCCCCCGGAGTCCCATATGGTCCCCCAAGCCAGGAGCGATTTCTGAGCTCATAGCCAAGAGTAACCCCTGAGCGTCAACAGGTGTGGCTCCCCAAAATAAATAAACAAACAAACAAAAAAAACAAAACAGAAAATGCCAGTGAAGCCGCAGTAGATACAGTAACAAGAGGCTTAGACAGGCCTGGTCTTATCTTGTGTTCTTTTTCACAGGCTCTGAATCTAAGTAAGTCATTTCTTATGAGGAAATAATGTTCAACCTCCATGATATAAAGGGAGCAAACCCAAAACCTGCAGCCCTCAAGGCAGTGAATTCAAGATAGTTAACTTTTCAATTGATACCCACAAGGGTGGAAACAGAGTCTTAACCATGGTACTGAGAGAAAATAAGATTCTTTGGGGAGGGCCGGAGTGGTATCACAGTGGTAGGTCATTTGCCTTGCACATGGCTGACCCAGGACAGATGTGGGTTTAATCCCTGGCATTCCATATGGTTCCCTGAGCCAGGAGTGATTTCTGAGCACAGAGCCAGGAGTAACCCTTGAGCGCCACTGGGTGTGGCCCCCCAAAAAAATATTCTTTAGGGAGTCCTGACCACACAGGACTCAATGGTTGTAAGACCAAGGAGATGCCACCATTTGCTGTCTCAAATCTTCAGGTCAGGCTACACTGACACAGGCAGCTCCTACAAGCTGGGGAGAGAAATCAACCCTACTGACCCTTACCAGCCAGTATCTCCAATTCTCCATGTTGTCTTCTTCTTTTTTTTTTTTTTTTTTTTTTTTTTTTTTTTGGGCCACACCCGGCAGCTCAGGGGTCACTCCTGGCTGTCTGCTCAGAAATAGCTCCTGGCAGGCACGGGGGACCATATGGGACACCGGGACTCAAACCAACCACCTTTGGTCCTGGATTGGCTGCTTGCAAGGCAAACGCCGCTGTGCATGCTATCTCTCCAGGCCCCATGTTGTCTTAAGCCCCACCATGTATTCCAAGTCTGTTAAAACAGCCCACATTTACTAACGTGACAGAGATTTGGGGTAAGTGCCTTTGTAGAGACAGTGCCAGCCAAGCCTTTTGGCATAAGACATGCTGAGTACCTCCATGACTGCCCATCCTACCCTGCCCCTGGGAAGAGCTAGAATGAACAGCTACCATGAGGCCTGTGGCCTGGGATTTACCAATAGGCAATGCCAATTAGCATCTTTGCTTTATCACTAGGACAGCACTGGAGGTGCCAGCTCTTTCGGAGTCATTGTGAGCTTCCAGGAACACCCTCCCCATTGGGGCTGGAACACTACTACAGTGTGGGCTTGCACTTCTTGCAGCTGGGTTTGATCCCTAGCGCCACACAGGGTCCTTGAACTCAGCCAGGAGTGATCCTTGAGCACAGAGCCAGGAGTAAGTCCCAAGAACTACCAGATGTGGCCCTAAAACAATAAAATAACAATAAAAACTATCAAGATTTCCCTCTCACAGATGCTTCCATGGGAACCTGTGCTGAGGGATGCCCAAAACAAAGTTCCACAAATCACCTTTCTGCACACAATCATCAGCTTTTCTTCCTTTCTTTTTCTTCTTTCTTTCTTTCTTTCTTTCTTTCTTTCTTTCTTTCTTTCTTTCTTTCTTTCTTTCTTTCTTTCTTTTCTTCTTTTTTCTTCTTTCTTTCTTTCTTTCTTTCTTTCTTTCTTTTTCTTTTCTTTCTTTCTTTCTTTCTTCTCTTTCTTTCTTTCTTTCTTTCTTTTCTTTTTTTCTTTCATCTTTCTCTTTCTTTCCTTCCTATCCTTTTTTCTTTCCTTTCTTTCTTTCTTTCTTTCTTTCTTTCTTTCTTTCTTTCTTTCTTTCTTTCTTTCTTTCTTTCTTTCTTTCTTTCTTTCTCTCCTTTCTTTCTTTCTTTTTTTCTTTCTCTTTCTTTTCTTTCTTTCTTTCTTTCTTTCTTTCTTTCTTTCTTTCTTTCTTTCTTTCTTTCCTTTCTCTATTTCTTTCTCTCTTGCAAAAAAAAAAAAAATGAAATGTGGATATTATGGGTGAAGCTTTTTCATTCCTGAGCTGTTTTTGGTACAAGATGGGAATGCATGAAATACTCATGAATATATGTGAAAATAAAATAATCCAACTTGAGGGAACATTTGAAGCAGTGGCACAACTGGTAAGGCATCTGCCTTGCAAGTGCTAACCTAGTGCTGACCGCAGTTTGATCCCCTGGCATCCCATATAGTCCCCCAAGCCAGGAGCAATTTCTGAGCACATAGCCAGAAGTAACCCCTGAGCATCACCAAGTGTGACCCAAAAGCCAAAATAAATAAATAAATAAAATAACCCAAATTGACATTTTCAGCTTGGAGGCCACAAAATAGGTTTATATTTACCCATAACCAGAATGAAAGTTTTGTACCTTTAATGTGTTCACATATCAGTAACTGACAATCTGTCCAATTTATTTTCTCCTTTTATTATATATTATTTTATTGAGGTAACATTAGTTTCTAAGAGCTTATGATTTAGGTGGTACAATATTATCACACCTCTACCTCTGTCCAATATATTTTTCTTTTCCACTCCCCACCCCTTTAAGTAAACTCAGTTCTGCTCTTAGTCTAAGTGCTTCTTTATGCTATTTCTTTCCACCCTACCTCTGAGTGAGATCATTCTATTTTTTTTTCTCTCACTTCATTTAACATAACTCTCTTAGTTCCATCCATGTTGTAGCAAAGAACAAGATTTCATTTTATTTTATTTTGGTTTTTGGGCCACACCCAGCGGTGCTCAGGGGTTACTCCTGGCTGTCTGCTCAGAAATAGCTCCTGGCAGGCACGGGGGACCATATGGGACACCAGGATTCGAACCAACCACCTTTGGTCCTGGATCGGCTGCTTGCAAGGCAAATGCTGCTATGCTATCTCTCCAGGCCCAAGATTTCATTTTATTGCCTAGTATTATTTCTATACAAACCAGACTTTTTTTTTTAATTTAAACACTGTGGTTATAAGGTTGTTCATAATAGTTGTTTTATTTTATTGTTTTACAGATAAAGTTGTACATTATTGAGTAACAGTCATACAATGTACAACAATCTTCACCAGTGCACAATTCCTGCCACCAATGTCTCCAGCTTACCTCTCACCCTCCCTGATGCCCTCGTCTCTTCCTTTTTTTTTTTTTTTTTTTTTTTTGGTGGAAGGTTACACCCAGATATTCTTAGGATTAACTCCTGATTCTGTGCTCAGGGATCACTGGGATGCCAAAGATTAAACCTAGGTTGACTGCGAGATAGGCTACCATGCTAACCACTATACTATCACTCCATCCCTAACCAATCAGAATTTTTTTTATCTACTCATCTGTTTTTCAGTGCTTAGATCACTCCAGCTCCTGATTTTGTAAATAGTGATGCAATGAACATAGGTATGCATATACCTTTTCAAATCAATGGTTTTTTTGTTCTTGGGCTAGCTAACTAAGAATGGAATTGCTGAATCATATGGCAGCTCTTTATACAAGGGGAGCCCTTGGGGTTCACATCTGAGCTCAGGGCCTACTGTTGGTTTCTCTGCTCAGGGATCACTCCTGAAGGGATAATAAACAAGGATCAAACGATGGCCAGATACTTGCAAAGCAAGAAAGTTATCTTCCATACTTCTCTCCTAACTCTAATGGAAGATGACATCCAGCTATCAACCCCAAACAAATGTGTTCCCCCAATTTCCTCCTTCCTTAAATCTCTTCCTTTGATATGTAAAAGCCCACTTGGTAGGAACTTTTGTCTCATTCTTGACCTTCCTTCCCCCTTCTGGTGGATGAGTATTAGTATAATACAAGAAAAGTCAGTTTGGCTTGGCCCTCTGAGACACCATGAGGAAGAAGCCATGAGAAGCCACTCTTAAAAGCCGCTGACTCAAATACACATTCTTCTAAGTCTTCATGGAACCTTCTCCAGAATAGACCATGTCGTAGGATACAAATCAAATCTATATAAGACCACAAATGTAAGGATCATTAGAAGCACCCTATCAGATCACTATGCAACAGAGGTCAAAATTAATTGCAAGAAGAAGCAATGGAGAAAAACTAATACCTGAAGATTAAACAACACACTGCTCAAAAACAGCTGGATCAAAGAGCAAACCAAGGAAGAAATGAAAAGATTCCTTCAGACAAATGATAATGAAGAGACAACTTGTCAAAAATTTGTGGGACACCAGCAAAAGCAGTAATTAGAGGGAAACTCATATCAATACAGGCCTATGTCAAGAAAGAGGAAAATGACAAAATCAACAGTTTAAAGGATCATCTCAAGGAATTGGAACAACAGAAGCAAAGAAATCCAATGACAACCAGAAGGCAAGAAATAGTAAAAACCAGAGCAGAAATAAACAACATAGAAACTAAGAAAACAATACAAAAAATCAACCAGTCCAAGAGTTGGTTTTTCGAAAAAATAAACAAGATAGACAAACCACTGGCAAAACTCACCAAAAAAAAAAAAAGAGGGAAAACATCCAAATCAGTAGGATCACAAATGAAAGGGGAGAGATTACAACAGAACCCCAAGAAATACAACAGATCATGAAATCATATTATGAACAACTATACTCAGTTAGGCTAGAGAACCCAGTAGAAATCGACCAGATTCCTGGAAATTACCATCTCCTGAGACTGGAAAAGGAAGACCTAGAAAGCCTAAACAGACCAATCACTTCAGAGGAAATTGATGATGTAATTAAGAAACTCCCTAAGAACAAAAGTCCAGGCCCACATGAATTTACAGGTGAATTCTATCAAACATTCCAAGAAGACTTACTGCCACTTTTCCACAGGCCTTTCCAAACCATCGAAAAAAACAGGAATTCTTCCCAACTCCTTTTATGAGGCTAATATCAAACTCATTCCCAAAGACAGCAAGGACAGTACCAAGAAAGAAAACTACAAACCAATCTCTCTAATGAATGTAGATGCAAAGATACTCAACAAAATCTTAGCAAACCGAATCCAGCACTTCATCAAAAAGATCATACACCATGACCAAGTGGGTTTTATCCCAGGAATGCAAGGTTGGTTCAACATACGCAAATCAATCAACATCATACATCACATCAACAACAAGAAAATCAAAAACCACATGATCATATCAACCGATGCAGAGAAGGCGTTTGACAAAATCCAACACCCTTTTATGTTGAAGACACTTAGCAAAATAGGGTTAGAAGGAACTTTCCTCAAGATAGTTACAACAATCTATGAAAAGCCCACAGCCAACATTATCCTTAATGGCGAAAAACTAGAAGCATTTCCTCTAAGGTCAGGAACTAGGCAAGGCTGTCCACTTTCTCCACTCTTATTCAGTATAATCTTAGAAGTCCTTGCAATAACAATCAGACAAGAGAAGGGAATCAAAGGGATCCAAATTGGGAAAGAGGAACACAAACTATCTCTTTTTGCAGATGATATGATGATATACATGGAAAACCCTAAAGAGTCTACAGTAAAACTCCTAGAAACAATTAACCATTACAGCAAAGTGGCTGGTTACAAAGTCAATACACAAAAGACAGTAGCGTTTCTCTACACAAATAACGAAGCTGAGGAGAGAGAGATTAAAAATACAATTCCATTTAAAATAGTTTCAAAAAATATCAAGTACCTAGGAATCAACCTTACAAGGGAAGTGAAGGATTTATACCAGGGAAATTTCAAAACACTTCAGAAAGAAATTGAAGAGGATCTAAGGAAATGGAAGAACATCCTATGCTCATGGGTAGGTAGAATCAACATAATCAAAATGACAATCCTACCCAAACTTCTATATAGATTTAATGCAATCCCCATCCAAATCCATGCATCATTCTTTCAAGACTTAGAACAATCAATCATAAAATTCATCTGGAACCACAAAAGACCCAGGATAACCAAACAGATACTGAAAAACAAGAATTTGGGTGGCATTCCTTTACCTAATCTGAAGCTATACTATAAAGCCATAGTGATCAAAACAGCATGGTACAGGAACAAAAACAGAGCCTCAGACCAGTGGGTTAGAACAGAATTTCCAGACATAAATCCCCAGATATACAGTCAACTAATATTTGACAATAGAGCCAAGAACTTGTAATGGAACAAAGAAAGTCTCTTCAACAAATGGTGTTGATACAACTGAAAAACCATCAGTAAGAAACTGAAAATTGACCCATACCTCACTCCTTATACTCAAAATGGATCAAAGACCTTGAAATTAGATCAGGATCTATAAAGTTTATTGAGAAAAAAATAGGCAGAACACTTGAAGACTTATATATTAAAAAAGTCTTCAAGGATAGAACACCAATGACAAGGATTCTAGCATCAAACATAAACAAATGGGATTATATCAAACTGCATGACAAAGGAAACCCTATTTAACACAAGAAGACAACTAACTGAATGGGAAAAAATTTTTGCACTCAACACATCTGGCTGATAACCAGATGATAAAAAGCACTCAGAAAACTGAGTCCCCCAAAACCAAATAAAGCCATAGAAAAATGGGGAGATGAAATGAATAGACACTTCTCCGAGGAAGACAAAAAGATGGCCAACAAACACATGAAAACATGCTCACCTTCACTCATCATTAGGGAAATCCAAATCAAGACAACAATGAGGTACCACCTTACACCAGTGAAGATGGCTCACATCAAAATATTATGGAACAATCTTTGTTGGAGGGGATGCGGTCTGAAAGGCACTCATCCACTGCTGGCTGGGAATTGCCCTCTAGTCCAACACCTATGGAGAACTGGTTGGAGAGTGCTCCAAGGAGCTCAGAATTGAGCTCCAATTTGACCCAGAAAACATCTCTCCTAGGTATCTACCCCAAGTCAGAGGGACACATTCATCCCAAAGTATGTGTGCACCCCTACTATTATCGCAGCACTCAGTATAATAGCCAAGTCTTGGAACCAACCTCGATGTCAACAACAGATGAGTGGATCATTAAGATGTGGTAATCTATACACAATGGAATACCCTACAAGGCAGTCAGAAATTACAATCACAGACTTTGCAGCAACGTGGATGGACCTAGAACATATTATGTTAAATGAAGCAAGCCAGAAGATGAAAGATAAACACAGAATGATAGCACTATTCTGAAGTACCTAGAATATACACCAGATAAACATCCAATACCCCACGATTAAATAACAGGGTGCAACAGGATAGGAACCTCAAACACAGTAATAATCACCATATACTGGGGAGTATAGCCCAAAACAAAGGGGAGAGAAACAACACAAAGCCCAACTACACATTATATCACAAAGAAACGAGCAACAACAGAAACAGCAGCATAGAGAGAACAGGTAGGTAATTATCGTTTTACTACAAAGGCCCATAATAATTTACTAGGGATCATATACAGGATTACGGGTAAAGATTATGACGGGAACTTAATGAGTCCAATGGGAACACTTTAAAACATTATATCTGAATGCCTTAACTTTACCACATTTAAAATAACCTCTCAATTTTTCTGTCCATAGTGGTTCCTGGATACAAAGTGTGAACATCCTATGGTGGTACCTCAGTGCTCAGTCACACGAGGCACCATACTCTGCTTGAATCATAAAAATGGCCAGATAAAACTCTTTAACATACCTTTTATTTCTAGATTATGCCTTCTTTTAGGACCTGAAGCACAGGACCAGCCAGATCACCGAAGCAACAACCGAGACCTACAGACTTTTACCACAGGGCCCAAGCATCGAACCCTTTCAACCAAACTAACATGCCCTTGCTCTTATAGCCTCTCTTCTCATTACTTCGTATTTTTGTTGTTTTTGGTGTTTGACTGTTGGTTTGTTTTGTTTTGTCTTGTTTTTCCTATTCTCTCTTCTTGTCTCCCTCTTCTTCCACCTTCTCCTCCTCACTATCATCAACTCAATCTATGTCAAATAAAAACCACATGGTTACCTCCTCTATAGGAAAGGAATGCGGACATATAGGGTGCTGTGGACAAAACTGAAAAGGGTAAACACCTATATAGATAGAACTCACTAACATAATGGTCAGTACTCGAGACACGAAACCTATACATACCCAAAAGTTGATCTATTAGTTTCCTTTCCTTACAAGTACTATACTTAGTACTCAGCGCACCTCTTGCATTCCACACCTCTCTACATTAATATACACCTAAGCTAACTTCTATTTGTATATGTGTGCAGGAGCACATAGAGACAGGAATTCTCCTTAAGGGACAAACCTAAACCACAAATAACTCATACCTATACCCTATGTAACCCCTCCCATATACTATCCCCTCTCCCTCCTCCAGAAATTCGATTATTCCTTCACCCCTCAATCCCACCCCCTATATCCCCACCACACTCTAACTCTTCACCCTCAGCTCTCAATCCACTAGACACCAAGAAAGATCTACCACTACGAGCCAGTACCCACTACCCAAGTGAAGAGGCACCCACTCAAGCTCTCATCTCATTCCCGGCAAGAAAATATAACCAACGCCCTGACAGACTCATGCAGTGTGGCCTTCCTAATCACCTCTCCCTAATGTGGACTGTAGCTTGATACCGAAACTAGCTCCAAAGGACCCCCACTGCAAGAACTCTACCCAAGACCTCCCTGCCTGGACCCCACACCTCACAAGGAAATCTCGAAAGACAAGGGGGAACCCTATTCTTTCATCATAAGTATAGACCTATATAACACTACCTCTTATCCTGTTTCTCCCCAAATTTAAGTGATCTCCTGTATCACTTTCTCCCCTTTTTCTTTGTTTTTTTTTTTCTTTTTTCTTTTCTTTTTTATTCTTGTTAGTTTCTTTTGTCTGTTTTGTCTTGTTTTAGTTTTTTTTATTTGATTTGATTTGGTTTTGCTTCTTTTGGGTCACTTCTGGCAGTGCTCAGAGGGTGCTCCTGGCTCTATGCTTGGAGAACGTCCCTGGAGGGCACGGGGGATCATATGGGATGCCAGGTTCTGAGCCACTGCCCTTCAACAGAAAGGACAGACGCCTGATCTTCATGCTATCTCTCCAGGCCCCACTTTATCCCTTTAATTACATCTTTTATTTAATCTTCTTTTTTTTTTTTTTTTTTTTTGGTTTTTGGGCCACACCCTGTGACGCTCAGGGGTTACTCCTGGCTATGCGCTCAGAAGTTGCTCCTGGCTTCTTGGGGGACCATATGGGACGCCGGGGGATCGAACCGCGGTCCATCCTAGGCTAGCGCAGGCAAGGCAGGCACCTTACCTCCAGCGCCACCGCCCGGCCCCATAATCTTCTTTTTTTTTTTTTTTTTTTTTTTTTTTTTTTTTTTTTTTTGGTTTTTGGGCCACACCCGGGAACGCTCAGGGGTTACTCCTGGCTATGCGCTCAGAAGTCGCTCCTGGCTTGGGGGACCATATGGGACGCCGGGGGATCGAACCGCGGTCCGTCTCCTAGGCTAGCGCAGGTAAGGCAGGCACCTTACCTCCAGCGCCACCGCCCGGCCCCAATCTTCTTTTTTTTTAAAGAAACTTTTTCCTTTAGATATGTGTGAGCATATATATTCTTAGTTTTTGTCAGGAGTCTGGTTTCTTTTCTCTCCACCCCCCAAATCCACCAGCAATATTAATGTAGCACCACTTCCTCCTGCAAAGGCATATTAAACAAAGGGGAAATTGTACGTATAAAAACAAGCTCTTATCTACTAGGGATAAGAACTCATACTTGTTTACAACACAGGGACATCTCCCACCCTGACTGTATGTCATGTGGAAACAACTTAGGCTCCAGGGAACTAAACACTGACCGTTCAGCCTTAACTCCTGGATCCCAGACATAGAAACGACAGAGTTCTCCGCAATAGCTCCAGGAACCAAATCCCCTCCAGGGCATTTACAATGCTGCTCTGACACCAACATGAGCCAGTCCTAAATTGATAACCTGATAAGGAGGAAATGGGAACAACTTGATCTAAGAGCAAGTTGTCCTTCCTCATCAACTATCGATAAGACAAAATCAGAAAACAGGTCATCCTTTGATATGTGCAAATGCTAAGATCGCTATATACAGACGACTGGTTGTTGCAACCAAGACTGGACTGTACGCATCCAAGGACCAACAACAACAACAACAGCAACAAAAAGCTCCAGCCTAGCTTTTGGTATACGATCTGTTCAACAAACAAGAGCTCCAATTCCAGTAGTCTGACTGAGACAACCGCAACTGAACGGGTCTTCCGGAAACATAACGAAAGACTTCATCCAGGCTCCATTCTAGGAGCAACATAACGACCAAGAACACCAACTACAGAAGATGGATTAAAACGACACTGAAGAAACGTAACTGCTAGAACCACAAAGAAAGACTTCATAAACTCCATTCCCTGAGCTGCACAGCCAGCAAGATCTCTAGAAACAGAGATCTGATTTTACCGTCCAAGACAAAGCAGAAGTCTTCCACACAGCACAAAAGCAGCAAGGGGAGAGTAAATGATCATGCAAAGAGTCTAGAGTTAATCCCATGACAGTATACTTCAGGGGTGGAGAAACCCTGTATCTTCTAGGTCAAGGGAATTCCCTCTACAATATCCCAAATAGTTACTGTGCCTATGCAGGGGGATAAAGAAAAGGAGAAAAAAAAAAGCACAAAACAATCATTTTTCCACATGTTTATTTATCGATTAATCAATTTTTTTGATGTCTTTATTTTGGTGTGGAGATTACAGTTGATGTCTCCAATATTATTTTATTTTATTTTGTCTTGTCTTTCTCTTTTTTTTTTTTTTTTTGCACTCGAGCATGATTTGATTTCAGAACCGAGACTATTGTGTGGTGCCTGTCTTTATTGCTGTAGTGCTCACCAGTTATTTATTTATTTTTTTTTGGTGGTTTTTGGGTCACACCCGGCAGTGCTCAGGGATTATTCCTGGCTCCAGGCTCAGAAATTGTTCCTGGCAGGCACGGGGGACCATATGGGACGCCGGGATTTGAACCGATGACCTCCTGCATGAAAGGCAAACGCCTTACCTCCCATGCTATCTCTCCGGCCCCTCTCACCAGTTATTTAATTCGATATTTTTTTTTCTGTATTGTTGTGGTATTTCAATTACCTTTTTCACATCCTCTCTCAAACTGAGGTTGGAAGCCTCTAGAGGGACTCAGCCCATTTTCAGCGTATTTGACTTTTGACTTCTTTTTTTTTTCCCTCTTATTTTGTACCCCCAATCTATTGCTCTTCTTGCCTTCAAACAAAACCACATACCTCGATTTTTCTAGCTCTGCCTCTTAAATAAAGTGGGAAACAAGGTAGGGTTCCAGGACCAAACAGATATGTGATCACTAATAGTAAGCCAGACGAAGGGGGGTCCACCTACTCTAGCAGCCCAGGGGGTGATGGTGGGGTATATGGGTTGAAGAAAGGGAACTGGAATCGGGGGAGGACATAGTTGGTGATGGGTATTCCCCTGACTCAATGTTAATATGTACCTAAAATACTACTGTGAAAGATATGTAAGCCATTATGGAAAAAAAAATTGTGTTTTTAGTCAGAAACTTTCTTTGACTTACATGTATTATTATATCAATTATATTATATGTTATGTTATGTCACTATATTATGTTATGTTAGTTTACCTCATTATGTTAATCAATTTTGTCTCTTGAATAAATTCTTACAATAAAAAAAAAAAAAGCTGCTGACTCTCTGACTTTCCTGACTGGATTGGTGCATTATTTCTACACCACTACCCTGCTTCTTCAGACCCAGCTGAATGGGGTTTAGAAATATGGTGCCTGGGGTGATCTCACAACCTGTGAATTTTTACTTTACACTCTAATTTCTTGTTTTTGTTTTTGTTTTTGGTTTTTGGTTCACACCTGGCAGTGCTCAAGGGTTCCTCCTGGCTCTATGCTCAGAAATCGCTCCTGGCAGGCTCGAGGGACCATATAGGATGCTGGGATTCAAACCACCATCCTTCTGCATGCAAGGCAAACACCCTACCTCCATGCTATCTCTCCAGTTCTTACACTCTAATTTCAATGTTTTCAGAAATTACAAGAGTCTGAACTAGCTTGCATTTAATAATAATGAAGGGTTTCTTTTTTTTCTTCACATGCTTACCAGCACTTGTTTCAAAACATTTCCCCGGGGGCCGGGCGGTGGCGCTCGAGGTAAGGTGCCTGCCTTACCTGCGCTAGCCTAGGAGACGGACCGCGGTTCGATCCCCCGGCATCCCATATGGTCCCCCAAGCCAGGAACGACTTCTGAGCGCATAGCCAGGAGTAACCCCTGAGCGTCACCGGGTGTGGCCCAAAAACCAAAAAAAAAAAAAAAAAAAAATTTCCCCCCCCCTTTTTTTTTTTTTTGGTTTTTTGGTCACACCCAGCAGCACTCAGGGGTTCCTCCTGGCTCTACACTCAAAAATCATTCCTGGCAGGCTCAGGGGACCATATGGGATGCCGGGATTTGAACCACCATCCTTCTGCATGCAAGGCAAATGCCCTGCCTCCATGCTATCTCTCCGGCCCCCAATCCCCCTCTTTTTTAATCATTTATTTGTTTTTTCTTTAATAATAGAACAATCAATATTATTATTGCTGTTTTTCTGGGTTTGGCAGGGCACACCTGACAGTGCTCAGAGCTTACTCCTGGCTCTGAGGTCAAGGATCACTGGTGGGGCTGGGAGACCATATGTAGTGCCAGATCAAATGCAAGATATGTGCTACCTACTCGCTGTGCTATCTCTCTAGCCTCTATATATTGCTTTATTCTTGTGGTGACTCAGGCACTAATGGTGTGCATAGCTTACTCACTATTGGGATTAGCTAGTGTGGGAAACGCAAGTCTTACCATATTGCCTGACTTATTCACAGCATCTTCCTTCACTAAGTGAGAAACTGACTGGTACATTTCAACACTATATGATGATGTGCTAAAAATTCCACTCTCTCACCCCAGTCATGATAAATACATGTCCACATGGCCTGGTGAATTTTTTTCTGCTCTCTTTACCTTTTAAGGAGTATGACAAATGGAAGGACACCATGCAACATATAGGTGACAAGAGGTTCTAAACCAGTATTTGGAGAAATTAGGGTACAATCATTATACAGTGAGATACAGAACATAGTGGCCGGGTCACACATGTATTCTCTCACAATTCTGGAGGCCCAGGGTCCAACAGTGAGGTTTGGGGGGAGCACCACAATCCCTCAAGACCTTCTAGGGAGAACTTTTTCTGGCCAAACCAGTTCTGTAGTTCTGGGCAGTTGTTGACTTGTGGTTGTGAGTTCCCATCTCTGCCTGTGTCTTCATCCTTTCCCTCCTTCCCTAGCTTGAGTAAGGACAGTTGCCCTTGAATTCAGGACCCATCCAGGTAATCCAGAACCTGCACATCTCTAGTTTAAGTATTTAATTCCATTTACAAAAATCTTTCCCAGTAATTGAAGAGATAGCACAATGGGTAGGGTGCTTGTCTTGCACAGGCAACCTGGATTCAATCCCAAACAACCCAAAAATGACACAAGGCCAGAAGTAAATTGTGAGCATCATTGCAACAACATAAAAGATCTCTTCTGTCTTATTCAAGATTCTGCATGGGGATATGGGTGCCTCATTCAGCAGTGCCCCAGTCATGGAGCAGTGAGAGTCTTGTTTCCAATCAATAAAAAATAGCTACTTCTCTTGCCCTCCTGGGATTTCTTTGAGCTACTTAATATCCTGTAAAATATTCATGTTCTTCTCAAGCTAGCCAAGAATTGCCTTCCTAAGAACACTGATTGTTCCTTAAGTGACTTTGCAAGACTCACTCCCCACGGGTAAATGCAAGCCCTGACACAGAGGGCAAAGCCATGTGGTAGGGAGGCCCCATACTCACTCCAGTGACAGAAAATAACCAAACTATGGAGAGTGAGTTGATGAGTGGTTGGCGGAGGGAAGGGCAGGGGTGAGTAGCAAAGCACAGGTAAGTGGAAATGTCTCCTGAACCCAGGATGATGGGCAAAGGTCCATATACATCTGTCCAGACCAGGCCTGGAAAAATAGTACATAGATAGGGCATTGCAATGCACATGGCCAACTCTTGTTTCAATCTCTGGCATCCTGTATGGTTCTTAAACCCTGCTAGCAGTAAGCCTTGAGGACCACCAGATATGAACTCAAAGCAAACAAATAAACAAAAACTAAAACAAGAAATGTACCCCTTTACGAGTAAACCCCAAAGTAAACAATGTCTCAGGGCAGATGATGTAATTGTAATAGTGCCCCACTATGGTAGGGGATACTGTTTGTGGAGGGCAGGAGTGGAGTGTGTAAAAAAATGACTCTCCTGAGGCCGGTGAGGTGGCACTAGAGTAAGGTGTCTGCCTTGCAAGCGCTAGCCAAGGAAGGACCGAGGTTCGATCCCCCGGCATCCCATATTTGTCCCCCCAAGCCAGGGGCAATTTCTGAGTGCTTAGCCTGGAGTAACCCTGAGCATCAAGTGGGGTATGGCCACCCCCCCCCCCCAAAAAAAAGAAATGACTCTCCTGTCCCCTCAATTGTGTTCTAATTCTAAACTGCTCTGAAAGGTAAGTTTCTTCTGTTTTGTTTTTGCAAGGACATCTTTTCTTTCTTTTTCTTCCTTCCTTCCTTCCTTCCTTCCTTCCTTCCTTCCTTCCTTCCTTCCTTCCTTCCTTCCTTCCTTCCTTCCTTCCTTCCTGCCTTCCTTCCTCTTTCTTTCTTTCTTTCTTTCTCTTTCTTTTTCTTTCTTTCTTTCTTTCTTCTTTCTTTTTCTTTCTTTCTTTCTTTCTTCTTTTTCTTTCTTTCTTTCTTTCTTCTTCTTTCTTTCTTCTTTCTTTCTTTTCTTTCTTTCTTTCTTTTCTTTCTTTCTTTCTTTCTTTCTTTTTCTTTCTCTTTCTTTCTTCTTTCTTTCTTTCTTTCTTTCTTTCTTTCTTTCTTTCTTCTTTCTTTCTTTCTTTCTTTCTTTCTTTCTCTTTTTTCTTTCTTTCTTTCTTCTTTCTTTCTTTTTCTTTCTTTCTTTCTTTCTTTCTTTCTTTCTTTCTTTCTTTCTTTCTTTCTTTCTTTCTTCTTTCATCTTGCAAGAACATCTTTAAGACCTGGGAGTGTTCAATGGGCTAGAATATATGCTTTACATACAAGAGGCCAAGGTCAAATCCCCAACTGCAGAATTTCCTGAGCACCACTGAAAAAGACCCCAACAGGTGTGGCCCCCAGCCAAAAATAAAGGGCATCTTTAGGGGCTAGAGCAATAGCACAGAAGGTCTGGTGTTTGTCTTGCACACAGCCAACTGGGGTTCAATTCCTGGCATCTCATATGGTCCCCAAGCCTGCCACGAGTGATTTCTGAGTGCAGAGCTAGGAGTAACCCCTGAGCATCACTGGTTATGGCCCCAAAACAACAAAATTTTAAAAGGACACCTTTAAGTCATAGAAGAAACATTATTAAAATGTATAAATTGGTCTGAGCATGGGGTCAGAGAGACAGCACAGCGGGGGGGGGGTGTTTACTTTGCACACAGCTGATCCAGAATGGATGGTGGTTCAAATCCCAGCATCCCATATGGTGCACCGTGCCTGCCAGGAGCGATTTCTGAGTGCAGAGCCAGGAGTAATGTACCACCAGGTGTGGCCCAAAAACAACAAAAACAAAACAAAACAAAAAAATTGGTCTGAGCAATCTAAGAATCTCATCTGTCAAACTCAGTTTATGTAACAGTGCTAACTTACTGCCATTTATGCTCCGTACTAAACAGAGGGCTTTTTAAATATGACCTCAAAAAATAAATAACCAGGACCTTCCCCAGAGACCCAGGGAATCTTCACCAAAGGGATGTTTCTCTGAAAAAGAAGATTGAATAATGGGCGCCACTGAACAACAATAACCTTGGGACACAAGCCTGACTTCTTGGAGTCAGGATTTTAATATTCAAGATGTTAAATAATCTCATTATAATAATGATAAACTTAGGACTCCAAAAAATGAAATTCAGGATGCTGATGAGAAAGAGAACAAGGACTAATCACACACAACGGGGTGTGAATTTCCAGAACAGCAGCCTCAGTCCTAGGGGTGATCAGGCTCATGAAGCTGCTGAAGGCAGCTTGCTCCAGAACTGGCCTGCCAGACACAGACATTAAAGGTGGAGTTTTTCTGGGCCGGAGAGATAGCATGGAGGGTAAGGCATTTGCCTTTCATGCAGAAGGTCATCGGTTCGAATCCCGGCGTCCCATATGGTTCCCCCAGCCTGCCAGGAGCGATTTCTGAGCATAGAGCCAGGAGTAACCCCTTAGTTATGCTGGTTGTGACCCAAAAACAAACAAACAAAAAAAAAGGTGGAGTTTTTCTGGAGCCAGAGCGGTGGCACAAGCGGTAGGGCGTCTGCCTTGCATGTGCTAGCCTCGGATGGACCAAGGTTCGATTCCCCGGTGTCCCATATAGTCCCCCAAGCCAGGAGCAATTTCTGAGCTCATAGCCAGGAGTAACCCCTGAGCGTCACTTGGTGTGGCCCAAAAATAAAAAAAAAAAAAAGGTGGGAGTTCTGATCCCATCTCTGCCACACGGTTCCTGGGGCTTAAATCAAGCTCTCTGCCTTCTCTGAGTCTTAGCTTAAGGATGAGATAAAGCCTGAGAAAGCAAGGCACTAACTGATCTAAAGACTCAACTATAGTCAACATTCTAGAGAGAGAGCAATTCATATTTTCTCCTTGGTTTTAATTACAAGGTCACTGCCATTTACACAAGGACACACCTTTTAGTAGACCTATGTTATACTCCATAGGGTTGAACGCCAACAGTTAACTGTCGATTAACATTATCGTGGTGACTCATGACCAAATATATGTATTAGTAAGAAATATTTGGGTTCAGAAATCCAAGCAGTGTTGAGTGGGGGAGAATGATTTATATTGGCTAATGTAATTGGAATCTTCAACGTTGAAGCTGGCTTCAGGTATAGTTGGATTCAAAGCTTCAAGCTACTTCTTCATTTCTAATACTCTCTTTCTAGCTTCCTCAGCTCTGATCTCCTTTGAGATTATTTTTTTAAGGGGCCTCTGCTTGCTGTATTTTAACCTTTCAGCCCCACCCCCAACAGGTACCTGTTTCCTGGCAGCTTCTTCTAGCCCTAGAGCTAGAAGCTCTGTAGAGCTTCTTCTAGCCCTACTAGATTGTGGATCTGCCCTCCATCTGCAAAGGGAAACACTGTGTGTGTGTGTGTGTGTGTGTGTGTGTGTGTGTGTGTGTGGTGTGTGTGTGTGTGTTGTGTGTGTGTGTTGCAAGGCTTGCACTAGAATGTAAGAGCTACATCCTAGGCCCTTACAGTGAAATACTGGGTATGGAGAGGATCTCTGTGTGTAATTTGTGTGACATCTACCAAATAGTGGTAAAGAAACTGAGTGAAGGGCCTGGAGAGATAGCACAGCGCCGTTTGCTTGCAAGCAGCCAATCCAGGACCAAAGGTGGTTGGTTCGAATCCTGGTGTCCCATATGGTCCCCCGAGCCTGCCAGGAGCTATTTCTGAGCAGACAGCCAGGAGTAACCCCTGAGCACTGCCCGGTGAGGCCCAAAAACCAAAAAAAAGAAAAGAAAAAAAAAAAAGAAACTGAGTGAAGAGCCAAAAAGTACAAGTTCCATTAGAGAAAATTGCATGAAACAGGACCCAGCACAGCTGGATTAGCACAGCTGAATCACATATTTAAAAGTTGCTAAGAGTACAGATCAAAGTGTTTACCTTTGGAGGAAGGCAAAAATGAAGTGCTCACCATGGACTAAAGTAAAACTAAAGTAAAAAACCACTAAAAGTAAAGTGGTTATGGTACTTACTTGCCTTGTACACAACTGATTCAGGTTCTACCCTAGCACCATATATGGTACCCTGAGCCTTGTCAGGAGAGATCCCTGAGCACAGAGTCAGGAGTATTTTGGGTTTTGGGTCACACCCAGCAGCACTCAGAGGTTACACCTGGCTCTACGCCAGAAATCGCTCCTGGCAGGCTCGGGGGACCCTATGGGATGCCGGGATTCAAACCACCATCCTTCTGTATGCAAGGCAAACACCATGTCTCCATGCTATCTCTCCGGCCCCTCTTAAACCAATTTTTTTTTTTTTTTTGGTTTTCGGTTTTTGGGCCACACCCAGCGGTGCTCAGGGGTTACTCCTGGCTGTCTGCTCAGAAATAGCTCCTGGCAGGCACGGGGGACCATATGGGACACCGGGATTCGAACCAACCACTTTTGGTGCTGGATCGGCTGCTTGCAAGGCAAACGCCACTGTGCTATCTCTCCGGGCCCTCTTAAACCAATTTTTAAAGAATATAAACAATACAATTTCGATGCCAATGTGTAGCTGAGGTCACTTAATGTTTGGATACAAATGAAATGATAAATGAAATGGTCAGCTAACAACAAGAGTTTACTAAACCTTTTGCCATTGTCTTAATGACCTCATTGGAGATACAGCAATTTTCACAAATTTGCTTGTCAGTTGTACTTGTCACTTGTACTTCCTTATTTTTAATTTTCTTTTTTCTCTTCCTTTTTCTCTTTTCTTTCTATACTTTTTAAAATAACTTTGCTCTCTCTTATCTTGAAACAAATGCATTATGTCAACTAGGTTAACTATGTGATGCATTTTATTTAAATAAAGTAAAAAAAGCCAACAATATAAAATAGCTAAGGAAGTCTCCCTAAAACTGCCAATGAAAGGCCTTCACTGGGGAAGCTCCTGCTGCTGGTAAACAATGTGGGCCTGAAAAGTGGCAATTCTTCAACACCCCATGTCAGCTTCTAAATTGATACCTTCACCTGCCTCCCACACAGGTCTCCACCTTTAAAACCAAATACCAGCTGCCTGCTCATCTAGAGCTCTTCTTAGATGTTTGGTAAGTGCTTCCCTCTGAACATCACCAACAGACCTTTTGCTTTCCACCCAGAGTCTGTGTGTCATTGGTTTCCTAAGTCTTCACCTCCTTGATGGCAACATCTACTCCACACTCAGGCTACGAGTAAGGAGTCATCCATAACCATTTGTAAACCAGTAACAGGCAATTTTTGCTCAAGGAGAGTCATGGAGACCTCAAATAACTAGCTTTAAAAAAAAAAAAAAAGTGGAGAGGCTGGAGCAATAGCACAGCGAGTAGGGCGTTTGCCTTGCACGCAACAGACCCAGGTTCGACCCGTGGAATGAAAAATAAAAGTGGGGGCTTATTTAATTTTCCTTCCTTGGGTGGAAAAGGCAGGTAGGCCGTCTCTGTGACCTCTTTCATAAAGTCCTATCGTCCGTGGGTGATTCTAAACTCTTCGTGACAGTGTGGCAGTTAGATCCCAGTCCTTGTTTTCCGGTCCAAAAAACAAGGGGCAAGGATACTCCAAAACACAAAGCAGAGAGCACCTAACAATCTACCTCTGAAGGAAGATAGTTTTGCAGCACCTCATTGGCTGAATGTAGTCACGTGGTGTCACCAAGTCGCTGTGCTGATTGGGAAATGTAGTTATAGACAGCTTAATGTAGCTTATAGACAGCTTAATGCCCAGTTGAATGTGTGGAGTTCTGTTACTAAGGAAGGATAGACTCAGGCAGTGATGGCTAACCTTTTCGAGCCCGAGTGCCCAAACTGCCGCACAATGCCCGGTCCTCCGAATGGCCAGTCCGGCCCTGTTGCCATGTGAGCTGCAAAGCAGACACCGACACACTCACCTCCCACCGCGCCGCATATCTTTATTTTTTTCTTTTCTTTTTTTTTTAACTTAGGAAAGGAAGAAGTCAAGCTCTCACTGTTTGCAGATGACATGATACTCTACTTAGAAAACCCTAAAGACTCTACCAAAAAGCTTCTAGAAACAATAGACTCATATAGCAAGGTGACAGGCTACAAAATTAACACACAGAAATCAATGGCCTTTTTATACACCAATAATGATAGGGAAGAGATGGATGACAAGAAGGCAATTCCATTCACATTAGTGCCACACAAACTCAAATATCTTGTAATCAACTTGACCGAAGACGTGAAGGACCTATACAAAGAAAACTATAAAGCCGTGCTCCAAGAAATAAGAGAGGACACACGGAAATGGAAACACATACCCTGCTCATAGATTGGTAGGATTAACTTAATTAAAACGGCAATACTCCCCAAAGCATTGTACAGATTTAATGCGATCCCTTTAAAGATACCCATGACATTCTTCAAAGAAGTGGATCAAACACTTATAAAGTTTTTATCTGGAACAATAAACACCCTCAAATAGCTAAAGCACTCCTAGGGGAAAGGAAAACGGGAGGCATTACTTCTCCAACTTTAAACTGTACTACAAAGCAATAGTTATCAAAACAGCATGGTATTGGAATAAAGACAGACCATCAGATCAGTGGAATAGGCTTGAGTTCTCAGACATTGTCCCCCAGACATACAATTACCTAATTTTTGACAAAGGAGCAAGAAATCCTAAGTGGAGCAGGGAAAACCTCTTCAACAAGTGGTGCTGGCAGAACTGGTTAGCCACTTGCAAAAAAGAGAACAGAGACTCCAGTTAACATCATGTACAAACATGCCACATATCTTAATTGCAGACCCCTTCCCGCATACCAGCTGCAAGGCCTTCTGTGCCACTGCTGGCACGCATGCCATAGGTTCACCATCGAGGGCTCAGAGGATAAGAGGATAAGATGTAGCCCGCACTATCTGCTACATAAGGCTGAGTAAACCTTATATGATTATCTTCCTGCCTAGGTTTCACTTTACCTCCTTTAATCAGCACAATGCAAAATAATCTCTCTGATCCTTCCTAATGCCCTTTGAATCTGCCAGGATTGTTTAGGCCTCAGAGATTTGGGGCTGCTGCTTCCTAAAAGCATCTAGACAACATCTCATCTCATCATTCCAGTCTCATCCTGTGGTTCTTCCTCACCGGGTCTTTCCCACCCTAACACCCCTTTCAAAAGTAACACAGCCACAAGAGCCAGCTTCAATCATAAGATTCTATTTTAGTTCCTTCAAAGCACATGTCACACTCAACATCTTTAACTTGTGTTTTGTTTTATTTGCTTTTCTGTGGCTTCCGATTTAAGCTCCATCCCATTAGAGGGATTAGATCTTAATTTCTAGCAGATTTCACATGGCATAGAGTTGTGTTTAGTAAACCTTATTTTATTGTTTGATTTTTAATGTTTTGCGTCCTACCTGGACTTACTCCCAGTTCTGTACTCAGGGGCCATGCCAGCCAGATTTAGGGGTCCATATGTCCTCTGTGTTAGCTACATGAAAGGCAAACATCCTACCTACTTTACTATCGCTCCAAATCTTTTTTTTTTGGGGGGGGGGTCACACCTGGCAGTGCTCAGGGGTTACTCCTGGCTCTATGCTCAGAAATCGCTCCTGGCAGGCTCGGCAACCAGATGGGATGCCGGGATTCGAACTATCAACCTTCTGCATGCAAGGCAAACACTTTACCTCATGCTATCTCTTCAACCCTCCGATCAAATCTTGATGTGATAAATGAAAGAACCAATTCAATTATTTTGGTACTTTTAAAATTAATTTTTTTATTTAATTTAATTTAATTTTTTGGGGGGGGGGGGTCACATCCAGTAGCGCTCAGGGGTTACTCCTGAATCTGTGCTCAGAAATCATCCCTGGCAGGCACAGGGAACCATATGGGATGCCAGAGTTCAAACATTGTCCATCCTGGGTTGGCTGCGTGCAAGGCAAACAAACGCCCTACTGCTGTGCTAACTCTCCAGCCCAAAATTGAATTTCTTAATTCAATCATCATCAGACCCACCTGGACTCAATGCTACTGTATTTGGGCAATTATTTCCCTGTTGGAAATAATTCCTTCATTTCTACTCAAGGCCCCATCTGGAGGGACTGGAGAATAGAGTTCAGACTTCAAAGAAAGCTGTAGTTGGCTCTGCCTTTTTTGCCTGAAGCTAGGAGTCAGCCCCAAGTGAAGAAGTAGTGAGAGATTAGGCAGATCAATGTAACTTGTGCTAACATGCCCTGTGGATGTTTCTGAATTGAGTTTCTCATGGTGATCACAGCTCCAGGACAATGTGTCCTGTACAATCAAGATCACAAGCATGGAACCAGAGCAATAGTAAGTGGGTTGGGTGCTTGCTTTTCACGTGGCTGACCCTGGCATTGCACAGAGTCCCCAATCACAAGAGTGATTCCTGACTGCAGAACCAGGATGCTCCTTCTTAGCATCACAATGTGTGACTCCAAAACAGAACAAAATGCAAGATCATAGGTTTCTTTCCAGATCTACAACATCCAGTGGCTTAGGATAGCCACGAGCAATTTATGAAGGTCCTCCTTAGTTTCCCTTTCAGAAAAATAATGACAATGATAGTCCCTGTCTCAAGGGTGTGGAACTGATTTAACAAAAATAGCTGGGACAATAGTTGAGTTTATATAACACTTGCCTTATATACTTCTGACCCCAACCTCTACCCTCTACACCACATACAAACCCCCAAAACTGCCAGGAATGATCTTCAAACACAAGTCAAGTGTATCCTCCAAATTCAAAAGTGAAAAAAAAAAAACTAGTAAATGAATGAATAAAAATAAGAAAAGCACTTTTAAAGCTGGTTATAGACTAATTCTTCACTTAAGATTGTCAATAAAGGGGCCCGGAGAGATAGCACAGCGGCGTTTGCCTTGCAAGCAGCCGATCCAGGACCAAAGGTGGTTGGTTCAAATCCCGGTGTCCCATATGGTCCCCCGTGCCTGCCAGGAGCTATTTCTGAGCAGACAGCCAGGAGTAACCCCTGAGCATCGCCGGGTGTGGCCCAAAATCCAAAAAAAAAAAAAAGATTGTCAATAAAGGTGGGCCAGAGAGATAGTGTGGAGGTAGAGCATTTGCTTTGCATGCAGAAGGACGGTGGTTCGAATTCCGGCATCCCATAAGGTCCCCTCAGCCTGCCAGGAGCGATTTCTGAGCATAGAGCCAGGAGTAAAAGATTGTCAATAAATATTTAGAAGAAATAACTTGAGTGAAGTGGCAGGAGGAAGCCAATTTTTATCATAGACTCATTAATAGAAAGACTTGGTTTGTGCTTGGCATCTGTCATGGAGCTGGCCTGGAGGGCCTGAGCCCAGAGTCTGTGGAAAACTTCCCCATATTTTTTTTTTAATTTATTTATTTTTTGTTTTTAGGGTCACACCCGGCGGTGCTCAGGGGTTACTCCTGGCTGTCTGTTCAGAAATAGCTCCTGGCAGGCACGGGGGACCATATGGGACACCGGGACTCGAACCAACCACCTTTGGTCCTGGATCGGCTGCTTGCAAGGCAAATGCCGCTGTGCTATCTCTCCGGGCCCTTTTTTTATTTTTATTTTTTTTGAACTTCCCCATATTTGTGAAGGATTTGTGAACAGTGAAAGATTCACCCTGAGGGAAGAAACATATAGCAGGGAGGAGCTAGGTTCACCCAGTATAGGAGGAAGTAAGCCTTAGCCTTTTCTTTTCTATAAAGCTCAAGTGTACTTAGATAAAATAAACAGCCTAGTAAGAAATGAATAAACTAAGGGACAGACCTTCATCAACGAAAGGGTACAGATGGCAAAGAAGCATAGAAAAAGGTGATCACCTTATTGGGTACTGCACTTGCTTTGCATGTGACCAACCCCTGTTCAATCCCAGCATCCCATATGTCCTCCCCCCAGCATCACTAGAGGTAATTTCTGAGCATCACCAAATGTGGCCCCCAAATAAAAACAACCAACCAAATAAAAAGATGCTTGGCCTCAGTGCTCCTTAGAACAATAGGAATAAAAGCTGCAGGAGACTGTGCTACAGTGCACCAGCAAAACACCAACTAAGAACACAGACCATATTTAGTGCTGGAGAAAAGGGAGAGCAGCAGGGCTAGTCTCAGTCTGGAGGAGACACATAGAAACTTTATAAAACAATTCAACATTTTGAAGTGGGGTGGGGGGAGACTTTTGGAGACCAAGTGATGCTCAGCAATTATTCTTAAATTTGTACATAGGAGTGACCCTTGGTAGTGCATGAGGACGCCATATGCAGTGTCAGAAATTGAACTGTGGTCAGCTACTGGCAAGGCAAACACCTGAATTCCAGTACTACCTCTTGGCCCCAATCTAGCCATTTCTTACCAAGTAAGAGTTTTCCTACTTAAATTTCAGTATTCCAATAACTCTTAAATATTTGCTTCAGAGAAATGAAGCATGGGTCCACACACACACAAAAAAAATTGGGAGGTTTTTCTTGGGCCACAAGTGGCAGTGCTAAGGGCTCCTTCTTTTACTTTTCTTTTCTTTTTTGTGGTTTTTGGTTTTTGGGTCACACCCGGCAGTGCTCAGGGGTTACTCCTGGCTCTACATTCAAAAATCCTGACAGGCTGGGGGGGGGGGGTGTCCCCTGACCATCCCATATAGTCATATGGGATGCTGGGATTCGAACCACTGTCCTTCTGCATCTAAGGCAAACACCTTACCCCTTACTGCTGTGCTATCTCTTTGGCCCCAAGGCTACTTCTGACTCAGGGATCACTCTGACACTCTCAGGGGGACCATATGGAATGTCAGGAACCAAACCTGAGTTGGCCACATGCAGGGTAAATGCCTTCCCCACAGTTCTATCTCTTCAGGTCACACACACATATTTGTACGTGAGGGTAGCAGCTTCATTTGTCAGCCAAGAAGTAAAAACAGCAACTGGGGAGAAAGTACAGTGATGAAGCACTTACTTTACCAACTGCTAATTCAGGTTTCAGCCCTAGAACCTCATATGGCCCCTGAAACCATTAGGAGTGATCCCTGAGCACAGACCAAGTAGCAAGCCCTTGAGTATTGATGGGAATGGCTCCCCAAGATAAACACACAAAAAAGTATTAAAATCACATGCCTTGAGGCCAGAGAGATAGCATAGAGGTGAGGCGTTTGCCTTGCACGCAAAAGGACAGTGATTCGAATCCCGGCATCTCATATGGTCCCCCGAGCCTGCCAGGAATGATTTCTGAGCATAGAGCTAAGAGTAGCCTCTAAGTCAGGGATGGCGAACAGGATTTGTACCCTCACTCAAAATGGCAAAATGCAATATGTGTTTACTATATTATTGTTAAAAGTATATGCTTTTGTGTGAGTGTTTGTCTGTTTTGGCAGGTCACTGCATGGTGTGGCTCTCTGACTCTCACAGTTTAAAATTTTGGCTCTTTTTGTCGAACTTGTTTGCCACCCCTGCTCTAAGCGCTGCCGGTGTAACCCAAAAACAAACAAACAAAAAATCATATGCCTATTGGCAGGCAAATAAGTAAGTGTGATAATCTATACAATGGAATAGTACAGAGCCAGGAAAATGAATGAATTCCACATTTAGACAATGAATGACAGTTGCACCTCAGAGAAATATGCTGAGTGAATGAAGTTAGACACAAAAGAAGAAAGACTCCATGATTGCATTATGTTCATATCTAGAAAAATACAAATGTATCTATAGTAGATACAGAATAGAGAGCAGATTAAGGTATTTACCTGGGTAAGACAGATCAAAATGGAATCTGCAAGGATCACACCAGGGCTATCTTCGGAGCAGAGAGGCCTTCTAATCTTTAATCAAGTACAATGATTTTAGTGACAATTTCACAAGTGCATCAGTATGTCTACATTCATGAAATTACTCAGTCTCATTTGTCAAGTATACCTTTTAAAAAAAGTTGTAATGATGGGCCAAAATGATAGTACACGGTTAAGGCACTTACCTTGAACACAGCTGACCTGGGCTTAACCCTGGCACCTCATCTGGTCTTTGAGCCTGCCAGGAGAGTCCCTGAGTACAGAGTCAGGAGTAAGGCCTGAGCATCACCAGGTCTACGTAGTGAAGAAAAAGAGAAAAGAAAAGAAAGCTTTGGGGCTGACGCGATAGCATATTGGGTAGGGCACTTGTCTTGCATGTAGTCAATCCTATATGGTCCCCAGAACCCACCAGGAGTAATCCCTGAGTGGCAATGAAAACTAATAAAAATAAAACTAAGAAAAAATATAATTTTAATAATATAATTTTAAAAATATATCCAACAAACAGGTAATACACCTTACGTGCTTAGGGTAGCTCCGCCACAGGCAAAATATCCTTGAATTTCATCTCTAAATCATACTACATTTGCTTGGCTTTACAAACCTAATTTACCTATCTTATTGAATGTGGAACAATGTGATCAGTTGACAAATCAACTTGGAGCAAGAAGCTACTTTCTGGTCTGTCTTTGTCTTCAGTATCAGTCAATATGGCATCTATACTTCGTGCTCTTTGAAAGTACATCTTCACTTTCTCAGCAGTAACTTGTCCTGGCATGTTCCTGGAATGATCAGGTTTTCACTAACAGTGCGGCTGTGCCTTCCCTGTGTAGTAAATTCTGTCACTAGATCATTTGCTTCCTGTACCTGAGAAAGTCGTTTTCAAAAGCAGGAGATTCCAGTCACCACTTTAAACTACCTGTTCCTTTCTTATTGAGTGACCATGGCCTGGAGCTCAGTGTTTTTTTTTTAATAAACTTGGTCAGACTGTGATCATTTGCCACCTGACACCACATGATAAAGGACCTCAGAGGGACCAAAGATGTGGCTTGGCAGTAGAGAGCTTGCTTTGTATGTGAGAAGCCCTGAATTCCATCACCAGTACTACAATATAACACACAATCACACAGAATCACGGCCAGAACTGCAGGGCTCACAGAATTATAAATCCCTGGCCACATGGCTCTCAGGGCAGAGAATAGCACCTTTGTGGGCTGGTTCTAATTGATGCTGTAAGGAGTCTCAGAAGATGAAGAATCCAAGACCCTGACCTCCACCAAAATCTCAGGTCCATCCATAGGCCCAGCTCCTCCTCCTTTTTTTTAGACCAGACCTTCAAAACCCTTCAAAAGTGCTTATAAAATCCAAACATAAGCAACATAAAAATAGATAAAACACAAAAAATAAAACAGTGAGTAGACAAAAAGACATCACAGTTTAATTCTTTTCTGTGTTTAAGATAGTGTTTAAAGATAGCAAAACCCAGGTGCAGCAGCTGAGGCCCAGTGGGTAAAGTGGCACTTTCTATTTTCACAAGCCATTTCCTTTTCTCCCCTTCCCCTTCCTTTGGTTGTTCTTAGCACTGTGATGATTGGCGCTTGTATGTGCTTCATACCTGGGACCCACTCCTCTTTTTTTTTTTTTCCCCCCCATTTGTTGTGCTCACTGGTTGGTGGTACTCACACTGTGTTCTGATTTCTTGGGGGTCAAGACACTTGAGTGATGAGTCTTGCACACATTTGGCTGCAGTGAGCACGTCTTTTGGGAGTACTCACAGCCAGGATCTCATCCAGCCTGCTGGGAGGTGCTAGGGTTCAAGGTCTTGGTCTCCTACATGCAAAGTCAACATTCTACAACTGAATTACATCCCTAGGCCCAAACAGACTTAAAGTTCTTCTTTGACATTCTTTGATATCTGGGGCATCTTCAATATCTGTTGGCTCCTGCAATCAGCAGCAAGGATGTAAAAAAGAGGAGAAAGAGAAACTGAGGAGCTGGAGCAATAGCACAACAGTAGGGCACTTGATTTGCATGTTGCCAACATGGACAAACTCCAGTTTGATTCCTGGCATCCCATATGGTTCCCTGAGCCTGCCAGAAGTGACTTCTGAGTGCAGAGCCAGGAGTAACCCCTGAGCACCACCGCAAGTGATCACCACCGCGAGTGATCACCACACACACACACACCCCAAAAAAGAAAGAGAGATTCATGTCCCCAAAGTAATATCCCCTCTAGACTCATATCCAAATTCACCAATATCCAAGTTCACCGACTTCCAGTGGCTCAGCTCCTGAGACCATGGGCTATGTGTTTCCATTTGGCCAGCTGTGGTGACCAGTTCTGGATCACACATGGAAGCCAGTGGAGTTGCAAAGCTATTTTGTACATGAGATTAAAGTCTACATTGAGTTTACCTGAAGGAAGGACAGTTATCTTCCCTAATCTGATTGGCTGGATTCAGTCTGACTTGAAAACAGAATCCAAACTTTCCCAGAAAGGAGCCACAGTATAGCTCAGGTTCAGGAATTGCAACCAATCCTTCACATCACCCCCTCTCAGGACGGATTTCAGAGGTGCCAAGGTGAGCCCCACCTTCACTGAAGCTGATTTCTTGCACTAAATCTCTAAATGTATATACCCTGGTGCTTTGTCTTTCCTATGGAACCTGCCTGTTATAGGCGTGAGGGGGCTTTGGCAAATTGTAGATGATGCTGCCTTTTTGGATTCTTTGGAGTAAACACAAACATTATGCAGCACAAAGGACTTTCAATATGATGTAAATTCTGCAGCCAGTTTCTCACTGAACTGGATTCTTTTTATTGTCTTATTTCTTTTGGTTTTGGAACACATACGATGATATTTAGGGGCCTACTCCAGACCCATTGCTCAGTAGTCCTTCTCAGTGCTACATTGAGCACTGTATCATACAGAGAATTGAGCCTGTGTACAATGCTCAGTTCTTGAACTTTTTTTTGTTTGTTTGTTGGTTGGTTGTTTTTGTCTTTTGGGTTACACCCAGTGATATTCAGGGGTTAGTTACTCTTGACTCTGCTCTCAGGGATCACTTCTCACAGTGCTCATGGGACTATATGAGATGCCAGGGTTGGCCACATGCAAAGCAAGCACCTTTCTCACTGTACTTTCTCTCTGCCCCTGAATAGGGCTTTTTAAAATTTCTATTTTAGAAACTCAGATTCAGTGTTATAGTCTGAGATATTCACTGGGCCCTTCTCTTTTATGATCCAAATCTCTCTCTGCCTGTCTCTCTGTATCTCTCTATCTCAGTCTGTCTCTTTCTCTTTCACTTTCTCTCTCAGATTAAATCCAGAGTTTTTTTTTTTTAATTTTTTTTAATCATGAGAACAAAGATGTAAAGAAAGAGGACAAGGTAAAGTTACAGTGAAAGGACAATCACCCATAACATAATTCTCAGAAGAAGTCCCCTTGCTGATATCTTAACTTTGAACTTTCAGCCAAAGAACATTAAGACAAACAAAATAGAATCCATGTACAATTACTTTGTCCCTCAAGTCCCCAGATTGTAACACATTATAATATTTCTTAACAGCACACTAGGCAATCTAAAGCCATAAAACTTACGTAACTCCTTAAACATTAGAGTCATAGTATTTTTTACATTTCCATGTACATGCATATTAGCTTAAGTTAACCTCAAATTTTAAGTGGTTTTTTTTTTAAGGGTTAGAGTCAAAGGAGCACAGTAAAAACGGTGTTAGAGTGGCAATTGTTGTTTGCATAGGCCCACCAAAATATGAGGGACATGGAAAGGAATAACCTTGGCCTAAAGAGACTACCAAAAAAAAAAAAATAGACCCTACCCCTGAAGTTTTCTGGCATAAGACCAACTCTAGGATCCAGGCAAGCTAGTTTGTCCAATCCAAGACATTGTTTGTAGTGCCAACACACTTTTATTTTTCACAGAGTCTCTGTTGTTGGTATCATGTGTCTGTATTAAAGATCCTGGAATCTGCATATTCTACATTGAAGTCAGGATGTGGAGCATCCTCTAGTTTCACCTCACAATTAAAGGGCAATGCAGAGAGCCTGGTTCTGTAAGCAGGTCATTGATGTTGTTAAGTTTTATCAGTGTTAAGGGAAGTCTCTTTTGAGCAGTTCGATGTCTGAGCAGCAGTAGGGTCTTCCCTAGTAGAGGATTGCTTCCAGGTGATGTTATAGATAAACTTGGATGTTTCGTGGATGGCTTCCCTGGTTCAGGGGTGAATAGAAAATGCCCATTCTTCTGAGGCCTGTGCCAGGTCATTATGTCAATGTTCAGGGTGTAAGGTACCTTTGCACTACAAGATTTGTGTGCTCCAATCTCTATTAGATAAGATATTATTTGTATGTATAGTATTTTCCCATTTTAATGTGCCTATGCAAACAAGGAACAATGTCACGTGGCGTTATTGGCGCATATGGGGGCCATAAAAACAAGTCCAACAATCCCCATGACATGGTTCAATCAAAAGCATTTTTTTTGTGTGTGTGGTTTTTGGGTCACACCCGGCAGTGCTCAAGGGTTATTCCTGGCTCCAGGCTCAGAAGTTGCTCCTGGCAGGCACGGGGGGACCATATGGGGCGCCAGGATTCGAACCGATGACCTCCTGCATGAAAGGCAAACGCCTTACCTCCATGCTATCTCTCCAGCCCCCCCAATCAAAAGCATTAAACTGGGGGACTCTTTCATCAAAATTCCTTGTTGAACAGCTCATAAAGAGAAGAAAAGAAAGTGGCTAGAATCGTCACCGTATAAGAGAATATTTAGTAATACTTATAGTGTCAGAGAAAGAACACATAAAATATTCAAAAGAAATACGTGTCCATTTTATATCTTTTGAAATAGTTGGGGGTTGTTAGACACAATGCAAGGCTTTGGTCTGTGATTAGGATTGTGCAGTACTGAAGTTAAAAAGAGTAATATGGGTTACTAATGGTTGGGGGGATGAGAGAGTGAAGGAGTAAAAATGAGCTTTGTAGGGGTGTGGGAAAGGGCAGAATACAAAATGGACATTCTGGATATGCAGAACATAACTTAAGGATAGGGAATATTCTTAAAACATACAGTGCGCGCAGGGGCTAGTGCCCCCGCGCGGTTTTCCACATGTAGACTGGTCAGAAATTGCCAGTGACAACCTTAGTGCAACCGAGCAAATCTCAGCACGCCCCAAGTTAGGACCCACCATTAGGGAGAAGGCCTACGATATGGGGTCTCCCCAAACCCCATGCCAACTAGAGCTAGCCTCCAGATCAAGAAAGGATCGGTAGAGAGCCGGAAGCGAGGAACTGCCTGCCCTCCACCCTGTGCCCTTCCCACCCTAGTACTGGCTGCCACCCCGGGATGGCCTGGAGGTGGGGGCAGAAGAGGGGATGGCTGGGGGCCTATGAAGGCTCCTAGCACACCCATGTTAGGGAGAAGGCCTTCGACATAGGGTCTCCCCAAACCCCATGCCGGCTAGAGCTGGCCTCCAGATCAAGAAAGGATTGGTAGAGAGCCAGATGCCAGGATCTGCCCACTCTCCACCCTGTGCCCTTCCCACCCTAGTGCTGGGGGAAGGGCGGGGAAAGCTTGGGACCCCATCCAGGAGGGACCACCCGACACCTTGTCTGGCCGCCTGGGCTGCCACCCCAGGAAGACCTGGAGGCCGGGGCAGAAGAGGGGACGGCTGGGGCCCTATCAAGGCTCCTAGCACACCCAAGTTAGGGAGAAGGCCTTCGACATGGGGTCTCCCCAAACCCCATGTAGGCTAGAGCTGGCCTCCAGATCCAAATCGAGAGTCTTAAACAATAAAACATGCCAGGTATATACTTTACTGTCTTTCCCTTCTGTATCTGAGCTATCTTCTGTAAGCTCTCCTACCCAGGCCCTGCTTCCTCAGCCTCTGTAAGCCAATTCCCAAAAAAACTATCCACAGACATACAAGGACACTAAAGGTTTCCCATCTGTATGGAAAATGAAGATAATAATACTTTCCTTGCCCAGTTTCCTAGGGCTGATGTGAGAATCAAATCTGAGTGTAGATAGCTCTGGAAATATGAAGCAGAAAGATGGATCATCATTATCTTTGAAACCATTTTAATTACTATAATCGCCATATTAAACCCCACAATTACTCCCTTCCTGCTCACATCCCTTTCTAAGAGAATTCGCCTTTATCCATACAGCAGACTGGTCTTAAGCCACTGCCTGTGTACCAGGTGGTGTTTGGGAAGATAGACGACTGAAGATTTTAGATTCCTTCGAGAATGAACTCGAGTTCTCTACTCTGTATCCTTGAAGAGGTTGCTTTATCTCAGTTAGGGGTCTTGGATGATAGATTTCAGAAAACACAAGCCTACCCACTTAAGAAAAATAAGGTATTAGCCCTTAAAATGCAAAGTTCCCCCATTAACTATCACCACTAATGATTACATAGTATGCCAGGGCTTAGCCAAGGCTATAAAAAAGAAAAAAAATGGTGTAAAAATTGAAAGGGAAGAGATGAAAACAGTCATCATTTTCCTCCAGAAACCAACAGGATCCACAGACAAATTATTAGAATTTATAACAATGTTGCCTGCTACAAGATTAGCCTATAAAAATCAATAGCATTTCTCCACACCATCAATAAATCAACAGGGAATAAAAGTTACTTTAAGATATATTTTGCTCACATTTTAATGTCTTTGAAATAGGAATGCATCTTACACTGATGGCAACTTAGGTTTGAGTAAATACAGAATTAAGAATAAGAGGTTGGGGGGAGGGTGGGGGAAAAAAAAGAAAAAAAAAGAATAAGAGGTTGCTCGTAATTGTCACAAATATATTAGTTCTTTTGGAGAAAATGCAAACTATCTACCAGAGAAAACTTTCCAACTATGTCAAGCATACTGAGCTGGCCAGAATAACTGAAGGAGTGTCTACACTCTGGCTCTGCACTCAAAGATCACTCCTGGCAGGCTCAGGGGACCATATAAAATGTTAGGGATCAAACCTGTGTCAGCAACAAGCAAGGTAAGTACCTTACCCACCATGCTATCTCTCCGGCCCAAGACTGTTTATATTCTTGATGGGACGTTTAATCTTATAAAGTTGTTGATTCTTCCTCAAATTAACCAGTAAGTTCAAATAAAGATTCTGCATGGATTTAAAAAAATTAACACCATTTATTTGTTTATTTATTTATTTATTTTTGGTTTGGGGACCACACCCATCCCAGGTCCATCCCAGGTCTGTCCCAGGGTCAGCCACATGCAAAGGAAATGCCCTACCGCCATGCTCTATCTCTCCAGCTTCTCTGCATGGACTTTTTTAAGCTCAGTAAAACTCTACATATATTAAAGACCTCAATATGAAAGTAGAAGACTAATTTTTGAAAAAATATAATATCATTTCAATATAGTCCAATGTTTCTCAACTTTTGTCTAGGGAGATTTATATATTTATAGGCCCTTTAGAGAGCTTTATATGCATAAATAATATGTGTCTTAAGTGTATTTCTTTTTTTTGTTTTGTTTTGATTTTGGGCCACACCTGGTGATGCTCAGGGGTTACTCCTGGCTATGTGCTCAGAAATCGCTCCTGGCTTTGGGGACCATGTGGGACACCAGGGGATTCAACCACGGTCCATCCTAGGCTAGCACTAGCAAGGCAAACACGTTACTGCTCCATGCCACTGTTCTGGCTCCCAAGTTATGTGTATTTCTAACTGCAAACTCCCCCCCTTCACTCCCAACATAATACCATAGTGATACTGATTTTCTGTGCATTTATTATTATCTACAAATTTTTCCTTTTGGTGGGTGGGGAGCACACCTAATAGTTTTCACCAGTATGGTGAAACTTCACCAGTATGGTTCTTGGGGGTCGCTTCCAGTGATGCTTGGGGAACCAGTCAGTGCTGGGGGCTCCTGAGTGCAAAGCCTTTGCTCCACCATTTTGAACTATCTGTTTCATCCTAGGAGTAACTTTTATTTTCATCCAAAAACAAGCACAAATCTTACTTTTTAATTAAAAGTGAGGTAAAGGTTGACAAATTTGAGAGCTGTTTTCATTTCCTATCATTGCCATAACAAATAACTAGTATCCCCCTTCAAACACTTCTTTAAGCTCAGGGTTGTGTGAATCACAGGTCCATAAGCTCTTTGGAGTGCTTTGCTTAAATCATAGGACAGCCTACCTACAGCCACCTTGCGGCAGATTGGGGCAGAGTCTGATTCCAAGCAAGTATGGGACTGAGGCAAACCTTGTTCAATCTCTGGCACCACAGGGTCCCTCAAGCACCACCAAGGAATCACAACCCAGAGCACAGAGCTGGGAGTCACCCCCAAGCACTGCCAAAATTTAAAATAGAAAAGGGGCTGGAGCTATAGCATAGTGGTAAGGCATTTGCTTGTACTTGGCTGACCCAGGACAGACCTGGGTTCGATCCCTGCATCCCATATGATCCTCCAAGCCAGGAGCAATTTTTGAGTACACAGCCAGGAGTAACCCCTGAGCATCACCAGGTATGGCCCCAAAACAAACAAAAACAAATATGGTAGGCAGGGGTAGCTTTCAGGTCCAGGTCTCTGATAGTGTCCCCAGGATTCACCTCTGCTCTGTGTCACCTGGAAGATGACATGGAAGCGTGGACAGATGTGAAATAGTTTTGTTTTGTTTTACTTTTTTTGTTGTTGTTTTTGTTTGGTTGAAGGGTTTTTCTATTTTTGTTGTTGTTGTTTCTGGTCCCCAGTGATACTTGGGGGTTATCCTGGCTCTGCACTAAGAAATTGCTCCTGGCATGGGGCCGTAACTATAGCACAGAGGTAGGGTGTTTGCCTTTCACACAGCTGATCCAGGATGGACCTCGATTCGATCCCCAGTGTCCCATATAGTCCCCCAAGCCAGGAGCAATTTCTGAGCGAATAGCCAGGAGTAACCCCTGAGTGTCACCAGGTGTGGCCCAAAACCAGAAAAAAAAAAAAAAAAAGAAAAAGAAAAAGAAAAGAAATGACTCCTGATAGGCTCTGGATACCATATGGAATGCTGGGATCAAATCTGGGTTGGCTGTGTACAAGGCAAGTGTTTCAAACTACAGATGTGGAATTGAATGAAGAACAATTTTCAAGGCAGATAGATATTGGTTCTGCTTGGCTGAAGGAGCTAATTTACCAGACCAACTCTACACTTGTGGAAAATGGAGCATCTGTGAGTCATTTTCTCTGCCTATCTCCATGATATCTCATCTGAATGGGGTTCCAGTATCTCTGGCACACCCTTGGCACAACTGTGGCCCCTCTTCTCAGATGAATAGCACAAATGTCTGCCTGCACACAGTGAGCTCTGTGCATGGTTTCCATCACCTAACACAGTGAGGGCCTTGAGCTACGCCTCTTCCCGCACGAATATCAATGGAAACACCCATGCTCTTCATCTTTCATTTTTCTTTTTTGTTTTTGTTTGTTTGTTTTGGGGCCACATCTGAAGATGCTCAGGGGTTACTCTGGCTTTACACTCAGGAATCACTTCTGACAGTGCTCTGGGACCATATAGGATGCTGAGAATCAAACCCAGGTCAGTTACATGCAAGGCAAATGGTTCCAGCTGTTGTATATGAAAATATTTCCATAAGATTATTCTTTGGGGCCGGGCGGTGGCGCTAAAGGTAAGGTGCCTGCCTTACCTGCGCTAGCCTAGGACGGACCGCGGTTCGATCCCCCGGCGTCCCATATGGTCCCCCAAGAAGCCAGGAGCAACTTCTGAGCGCATAGCCAGGAGTAACCCCTGAGCGTCACAGGGTGTGGCCCAAAAACCAAAAAAAAAAAAAAAAAAAAAAAAAAAGATTATTCTTTGCCTATTATCCCACCTTGACCTTCCAGTTGGGGGCGCTGTTGAGAGCCGAATAAATAGTTTGGGAGCGATGTGTTCGGGGTCTTGCCAGAGTTGGCTGGCTGGTTCTAGGTGTGTTTTGGAGCTACTAGCAGACTGACAAAGGATTCTCTTCGCCCAACCTTGTACCCCTTAACCCTCCTGTCTGTGGGGATTATTTGCTGTGGATAAATATTACCAAGATCTCCCCTCAAAAGGAGACAACGGATGGAAATCAATTTCTCATTCTGGGAGCTCTTTTCGGATACTCAAACAATCAACGAAGGAGTAAACGGGACCCAACAAATGGGGCAACACCAGCCTCATCTTTTTTTATTTTTTTAACCATGGCTGAGGGCTGGTCTGTGGCACTTCCAGCCAGCTGTAAGCATCCAAAGGAAATGAGTTTCCTTTGGGTCCCCTTTAGCACCCCAAAAATGCCATCTTTATGGGGCATTGGGAAAGGATCAGTATGTTGTGCTCTGTGCCCTGCAGGGCTCTGCTCATAGTCATTCCCCCAACAGAGCCAGAGATGGGGAGACTGATATCTAGTCATCAGTACTGGGGACAGAAGGTTCTGCTGAAGGTTTGGAGACAGAATTGCCTGCCTCTCCCTCTGCAGTGAGGCTGAGATCTAGGGCTTTTATGGGCTGTAGTCACAATCCTCCACTCTTCACAGTGACTTCTCTGGGTCTGTCATCCTGTGTCCTCTGTTACTTATAAGGACACAGATCATGGGCATCTCCCTAGTTCAGTAAGATCTCAGCTTAACAAGTTACATCTGCAAAGACTTTATGAGCAAGTAAGGTTCCACTCGGGGCCTGAAAGATGGTCCAATGGGCTGAGCATGTGGGAAGTCTGGGTTCCAAGCCCAGCACCACAGGGTCTCTCAAACACTGCCAGGAGCGACCCCAATCCCAGACCTGGGGGAACCTTTCAGCACTGCAGGGTGTGGCACTAAAACACACACAGGCCACAATCAGAGGAGTCAGTGGATGTGAGCTGTGGAAGGGATCTTGCACCCCACTCTGGTAGGGAAGCAGGCTCAGTCGAAGGGAGGACATTGTAGAGAATAATAAACCATTCGGGCCAACCTCATCCCTGCTTTCAAGACCACATCATCAATCAGAAAGGTCAGAAGTTGCATGGTAAATCCCTGCCTTCTGCAGAAATCAAATGACCAGCCTCAAGGAGATGAGCCAAGAGCATGCAGACCTCTTTAAGACGCTGAGGTCTTCCTTTCTTCTCACTCATTCGAGGACAACCCTCATCCTTTAGCTCTGGGGACGGTGTTCTTCCATGAAACCTGCACTGCCCCGCCCCCACCCAGCCCTCCAGTCCCCACCCTCCACCTCCCACCCCCGCAGACGGGAATGTGAGTAGAATTCCTAACCTAATCCCCAACCCAGCTTGCAACTGAGAGGCGTATCCAAGGAGACTGACAGGTCGATGTGAAAGCTATAAATCAAGAGCTCCACGTTGCATTCTAAATGCCTTTCTCTCTGAAAGGGCCTCTGTGCTCTCTCTCAGCTGACTTGTTAGGGAGGTAACTGAGCCTGGACTGTGCCTGAATGAGACTGGTACCCCTGTGATACACCAACAAATAACCCTGTGGCCCTGGAGACCCAATTCAGGGGCCCTGCTCTAGTTTCACCTGCCATGGGGTTGGGCTGGAGACTGAGAGAGACTGCACCCACGTGGTGGCTGGAAACTTCCAGCAGCAGCAGCAGCAGCAGCACCTCATCATCCATGGCCAATTCAACCATTCAGGAACTTTCCAATTCTTGCATAAGGTAGAGATACAGCTGGGGCCTCAAGCATTTGAAAAGATGTCTCCTTCATTGCCGTGAAGATGTCTCAGGAGTCATTACAATGGTTCTGGGCTGAGGGGTCCAATAGATGGTGGGGGTGGGAATACTAATGTCAATTCCAGCATATTGGAAGGAGTAAGGGGTGATACTTTGTTGTGGGCACAGAAGGGCGACATACACCCTTCACACATAGATAGTTGCATACTGCAACAGTATACTCAAGTTACCTCCATAAGCCAATCAATCTGCAGGCAAGGAGATGGTTTGGTGACCAACGTACCTGCTTGGAGTGTAAAACTCAGAGTCCAATCACTGGTGCCACCCTTGTGAATCTGCAATTCTTTTATTTTTTTTGTTTGTTTTTAGTTTTGAGGTCACACCCGGTAGTGTTTAAGGTTATTCCTGGCTCTGAGGTGATAAGACATGGGGGAAATCACACAGGGTGCTGGGGATTGAATTTGGTTTGACCACATGCAAGGCCAGCGCCTTCCCTGCTGTGCTACATAGGGTCTCTTGAGCCTCACCAGATATGGCCCCTAATCAGCTTAAAACAAGCCTGGGCAGTGAAGATGTGGGGAAGAAGCTTTCTTCCATTTGGGGGCTCTAATGAGGTGCCTCATCTTTTTCTGATAGCCCTGGACTGTGGCTCCCTTTTTCCGTCTTCAGAGTCAACCCTGATGGATCACGTCCTCTTCCTGCCTCTTATGACCTTGTTTCCATTCTTGCCTCTTCTCTGACCCTCTCTGCCTCCCCTTCCCCATTTAAAGAAATCTTGAGAGCATGTACAAAGCCTTAAACTCCCATTAGTGGCACCTCATGTGTTCCCACTCCCCAAATTACCAGGTGTAGCCCAAGAGGACCAAAGTACACCTAAGCTGAGAGTCACCAGCAGTGACTCTCCAAGCCTTGCTGGGGAGCTCCTCTAAAAATATGTATAGAACCTAGATGATGGGCCTTGATGATGAGGTACTCCTGATATCCAGGCCAGTTGCCAGATTTCAAGCTCAGTCAATTAATATCTGTACTCTGTAGCTTAATTCCCTGTGTGCTATGGAACCAGTGTGGTCACAGTAATGAAGCATGTTTTAATTCAGGAGCAATGAAGTGGTGCATTGTGGAGCTCTAGATTCTGTGTGTTGTTTTGTTTTGGTTTGGTTAAAGAAATTGCTACATGTGTACATGGACATGTTAAAGACTCTGCTTTTGTCTCTAGTCCTCAGTGCCCAGAAGGTACCCTCAATAGTCACCCTTTTTTGTGGGGGATAATTCTGGTTCTGAGCAGATATGGAACCAGCTCCTTTGCTGTCATTCTCTGCCCAGAGGAACCTGGCAGGATAACTCCTGGTCTGGTTGATGGCATTTCCAACTCTGTGACACAGAGCAGCGCAGTGACAAGTGCCTGGCAGGGCCCTGTAACAGACAGAAAGATTGTTCTGGGAGGCAATGAGTTTGAGGCAATTAGCTAGGCTGCAACAGGAACTAAAATTCCAGAAAATTATTCAGGGCACAATCAGCAATAAATCCTCAGGAATCAGAGATCTCCTGCCTTTAAAAAAATGAGCCTACAACTCATTTGTTTTAATTTCATTCCTTTATTTCACTTCCCTTCCCTCTAATTTTTTTATGACCAGGGAGTCTCACATACACTCTGGTTTTGGGGGGCTCACAGGGTGGCACTGGGGTTGTGATGTTTGCACCCCATGTGCTTTTTTTGTGAATGTCTCTGTTTAGTGCTAGTGTTTGTGTACAGACCTGCTGGGGTCACCTTCCCAGCCACAGTGATCACACTGCTGGACTTTTAGCTGGGGAACTCTCCATGGGATGGCATTCTTTACTCACAGTACTCACTCATATCTGCCTGGATGGGTCAGAGATCACCTGAGTGCCAGGAATAAATAAACTGCAGGATACTGACAAGACTTGCAGATGCAGAGACTAGAATAGCAGCCCTAGTGGCAGGATTCAAATTAAGGTCCTGTAGCCTAGCTACATGCTAAGCTAGTGCCCTAACCTCTGTACTACCTCTTTGGCTCCAAATCAGAGTCTAACTACAGAATATAGGATCCCAAACCAAGCTATGCTGGGCTGGGAAAATAGCCAGGAGAAACACATGTGGGTGCCCTTGTTCTCATTTTACAGATGAGAAAGCCAAGATTGACAGACACCCTATAACCTGACTCCAACAGCCCCAGTGGGAACGTGCAGGGCTAGAATCTATGTTCCAATTCCTATACTCAACTCAGTGTTTCCCAAAAGGGGTTATACCATAACGCCCCCCCCCCAGGCTGCTGAAAGGATTGGACGGTAAGAGGATGAGGGGGTGTTGTAGTAGCCTCTAGTGCAGTGGGGCAGGGAGAGGGAACACCTTCCATTTTTTCCCTAAACCTAGATTTCCAGAAAATGCTGAATAATTTTTTTCTGAAAATGGAGGGATAGGTCAAATCAGCCTGGGACCTCCTGCTCTAACTGTAATCTAACTGTAATCTAACTGTAATCCTTTCTACTATCCCCACCATGAGCTTCCTGGTCTGGAAGGAGAGAAGCATGAGTCTCTGTAGAAACAACAGCAAGCAAGGCAGGAGAAAATGCAGTTCAAGACCACCACCTAAGCAGTAGGCAGAAAACCAATGGAGAAGGCAGGCCTGGCCTGCTGTGGATCAGGAGAGTTGTAGGCAGAGGAAACTTCAGGCCTTTCTAAGACAGCAGATAAAGCCCTAAGCCCAAGAAGGAACACTGTAGCTAGTGTACCCAGAGAATGCCCATCAGAATCAGGCCTTCAGATGCCATCAGGAGCAAACTACTTCCATTTCTTTTCTTTCTTTCTTTTTCTGTTTTTTTTTTGTTGTTGTTGTTGTTGTTTTTACTTATTTATGTAAAGAAAATGCATCACATAGTTGACATAGTTGATCATAATACATTTGTTTCCAGATAAGTGAAAGCAAACTTACTGGGGGAAAAAGAAAAGAGAAAAATAAAAGAAGTATAGTAGCAAACTCATTTGTGAAAAATTGTTGTATCACCAATGAATAATTAATACAATGGCAGAAGGTTTAGTATGCTCTTGTTATATGTCTATTGGGGGTTCATTTAGGAATGACAGAATCAAATAAATGATGTTGTCCAGAAATTCAAAGCTACAGAACTATTAATTTTAGGGGCATATACTCAGCTGCAGGTCCTCCTGGAATAAGGCTAGGATTGAAGATGGTGACTGCATTTGTGGGTGTGGTTACAGCTGCTAGGCTTTAGAGGTTTGCTTTTTTGGTGGGGGGGCATACCAGTGATATTCAGGACCTACTTCTGGCTCAGTGCTTAAGGATAAGGCTTAGGGGCTAGAAAGCACAGCAGTAGGGCATTTGCCTTGCAAGCAGCTGATCCAGGATTGTCAGTGGTTTGAAATCTAGCATCCCATATGGTTCCCCCAAGCCTGCCAGGAGCGATTTCTGAGCGCAGTGGCCCTGAGTACTGCTGGGTTTGACCCAAAAACAAAACAAACAAACAAACAAACAAAAGAAAGGATAAGGCCTGACAGGGTGCTGGGAACCGAACCTGGGTCAGCCATATGCTAAGCAAGTGCCTAACCCACTCAGGCCCTATATCCATTTCTTTTTCACCTTTTTGATTTTGTGTTTGTTTTTGTTTTGGGGCCATACCAAGTGGTGCTCAGGGGTTGACTTATGCCTCTACAGGGATCTCTCCTTATGGGGCTCAGGAGACCATAAGGAATGCCAGAGATCAAACCTTGGTCAGCCTCAGGTGAAGTAAGAGCCCTACCCATGTACTATCTCTCTGGCCACTCTTTATATTTCTTGATATGTTCTCCTCTCCTATAAGCAAACCCACCCCTAGAGAGAGCCTCTCTGAAGAAATCAAAACCTCTCAAACAGCTCCCAAGACAACCACAAAAATATATCTGCTCTGTGGGTCTCTCTGAGACATGTACATGTCCCTGAAATAATCCCTATGACCAGGAGGTAGGCAGAGCTGGTGGAAAGAGTCAACCAAACCCCTAGTTGACTTGTCCCGGACAGGGGATTTCCCCAAAGGAAAACGCAGATTCTGCCATCAGAAGAGAGAGCAACGGTTGTCTGGCAGGTGGAATCAGATATCTCACGAAGTCTGATGTCATAGAATCCCATGTGGACCAGCGAGATAGCACAGCGGCGTTTGCCTTGCAAGCAGCCGATCCAGGACCAAAGGTGGTTGGTTCGAATCCTGGTGTCCCATATGGTCCCCCGTGCCTGCCAGGAGCTATTTCTGAGCAGACAGCCAGGAGTTACCCCTGAGCACCATGGGTGTGGCCCAAAAACAAAAACAAAAACAAACAAACAAAAAAAAGAATCCCATGTGGAACAGTTATTATGCATGCAGCTGCTCTACTTTTCCTTTTTTCTTTTCTTTTCTTTTTTGGTTTTTGGGCCACACCCGGCGGTGCTCAGGGGTTACTCCTGGCTGTCTGCTCAGAAATAGCTCCTGGCAGGCACGGAGGACCATATGGGACACCGGGATTCGAACCAACCACCTTTGGTCCTAGATCGGCTGCTTGCAAGGCAAACGCCGCTGTGCTATCTCTCCGGGCCCCTGCTGCTCTACTTTTTCTACACACACACACACACACACACACACACACACACACACACACACACACACACGTCTTTGCTCACACTCCCAGATCTTGAAATGGGCTCTGTGGAAGGAGTTTGTTTGGTTTTCGCACCACACCAGCAGTGCCCTCAACGTACTCCTGAATCTGCACGTAGAGATCACTTCTGGCTAGGCTCAGAGAACCATATCCTATGTCGAAGATCAACCTGCTTCAGCCACGTGCAAGGCACATACTATTGCTCCAATACAAAACTAATAAAAGGGTGTTTTCAAGGTGGCTGCTATCTCCACCCCATTCAGTCCCATCTCTCTCCACTTGCACCAAGCTAAATAAATTTGGGACTCTCTTACCTAGAACATAATTACTCCCAACCAACGTGGTGATGCCACCCTTCACACATTTGCTTTCCCACCTTCCTTGCTATAAGTAGTGGTCATGTGCTCAAGCTCTGACCAATGAGATACATTAACTAAGCTTGGAGGCTTCTGGGAAATGTTTGACCTCCGGATAAAAGAAAAATGAGAAAGATGACTTCACCATTGCCATTCCATTCTGCTTCTTGCTTAGAGCGTGGTTGTAAAGGATGAGATAATTGGAAACCTTGGCAACCGTTTGTAATTATGAAGGAACCCATCTAAAGCCAAAAACTAAGAATGACTGAGAGGAAAAAAAATCACTACTGGTTAGAGAGATAGTACAGTGGGTAGGACACTTGCCTTACCTTCAGTCCATCAAGATTCAATCTTTTGCATCCCATTTGGTCCACTAAGCACCTCCTAGAATAATTCTTGAATGCAAAGTCACGAGTAATTCCTTGAAGTTCAGTGGGTGTAGTCCAAAAACAAAAAAGAAAGGAAAAAAAGAAGAGTTGAAAGAGAAGGTTAATAACTAATATATGGAGCCTTCCTGTAACCCCTCCGTAAACATTTTGTTATGAGAGATAATTACATGCCTTTATTGCTCCAGCCATTGTTAAGAATTCTGGAATGTGCAGCCAGTCAATCCTGACACTGCATTATAAAAATAAAAAATTGTTACACTGCAAATTTTTTTATATATATTTCTTTTTGTTAACATTTAAGTTTTTGGGCCATACCCGGCGATGTTCATGGTCACTCCCTGGCTCTGTGCTCAGAAATCGCTCCTGCAAAGGACCATATGGGATGCTGGGGATCGAATCCATGTCTGTATCAGGTCGGCCACATACAAGGCAAATGCTTGCTGTGCTATCTATTGCTCTATTCCCTATAAAATTCTTAAAAGTATAAGCTAGAAGCTCTTCCCCAAACCATTATCTCAGACTCTCCTTTCTGCCATAATTTTGGCAGCTGCTTCTGGAAGCAGGTAAGGGATCCACAGGTAGTCTTGCTAATCTATAAAGCTGTTTAGATAATGTAGTGTGCTATGTTATTAGCTGCATAAAGCAGGAAAGCTAATTTCCATTCCCTCTGAAATATACACAAAGAATAGGGTATAATTCAGTTATTTCTAAGTATTAAAGAGAAAATCATAAAGAATGTATCTTAAGCTTTCAGCAGGGGCTTTATTGGAATCACAAGAAGCAGATTTTTTTTGAAGATGACAGAGTCATAAACATCTAACAATATACTCATAGGACCCACTTGAAGCAATTGTAGAACAGTATTTTGCTATATGAAAGATTCAAGCTCTTCAGAAAAGATTCTCAAGCAGCAGAAAGATACTACCTGATCTACCCCTCCAGCTATCCACAAACTTAACTGGAGACCAAGAGGTGGGGTAAGTTAATGTTTGAGTCCTAAAGGTATTTGGAAGTTCTGGGGTGTTAGGCAGACTGACGCCCTAGTAAATGCTTGCCTGGTAGCAGTAATGAGGAATTCTATTTGCATGAGGAGGATGAGAAAGCAAATAAATTGAACAAGGTCACACAGCTCCAGTGGGGATCCAATTGCTACACTTTCAGAGAATTTTATGAACCAGATGTTAAGCATAAGTAGTTTAAAATGAATATGGGGGGAATATTAACACCATACATATGGCCAAAGGCTGAAAACCAGGGCTCCTGCTTTGCCATCAACCAGCATGCTGCTCCAGAGCTCAGAACAAACAGAATGAGAATCCTCACACCCAAACCAAACAGATGCAGGTTTCTGCTAGTGGGAAAAGACAAATCAGGTATATTGTCAGTGGGTTGGTTTCAAGGAACATTACTGAAATAATAAGTCCCCAAGCAGATTTAGGCAAGGGAATATATGTGAGATAGGAAGGTGTTACAGATACAAGAATCGTGTCTGTTTCAGCAAATCTTCAGATTTGTTTTTAAAAAGTAAATTCTTCAAAGCTTAATCAGTGTCATGGCCCCAGCACAGGCATCTGCGTTATATATAACGTTATATATCTGCATATATATATATGGTATACATATATGATATATATATGATACCAGACTTGAGAGCCACCAGACTTGAAAGCCAGGAAGTATAGAATGCATTTGTAAGAATAGAGCTATTTTGGGGCTGGAGAGATAGCATGGAGGTAAGGCGTTTGCCTTTCATGCAAGAGGTCATCGGTTTGAATCCCAGCGTCCCATATGGTCCCCCGTGCCTGCCAGGAGCAATTTCTGAGCATGGAGCCAGGAGTAACCCCTGAGCACTGCCGGGTGTGACCCAAAAACCACAAAAAAAAAAAAAAAAAAAAGAATAGAGCTATTTTAAAGATATTTGCAAAAGCTTGAGGGCTTTAAAAAAGAATCCATTCAATGACTGGGAGATGGCTCCAGAGTACAATGCCTACCTTGCAAACATGAGGCTATGAGTAGGATAACTATGAGTAGGTGCTGCCCACATGTATGGAATATAATCCCTTTGCAGCTCTGCTGTCAGTGATCCTCATCTCCACAGTGATATCCAGTTGTGGTCCCAGTCAGGTGAGTAGGACCCCTTAAAAGCATCCCAACTCAGTGTGCAAGCTATATGGCAGGAGTACAAGCCCTGGGGAGCATGTATGTGAGCACCACAGCGAGTCCTGGCAAGCAACCCCTGGCAAGCTTATGTAAACACCCTGCCCTGTCATTGCAACAAAATCAGTAGAAGTGGGAAGGGGAGCAGGAATGAAGCCCACATGTGAGGACAGGAGCCAAAGGTAGTGACATGTCTACCTGGTCTTGGCAGATTCATGGTTTTTCTTGGTCTTTTATTTATTTATTTTTTTAGCTTAACAAACTCTTGTGCCACTGTTAAGACCCTGATAAGGAGCCAGAGAGATAGCATGGAAGCAGGGAGTTTGCCTTGCATGCAGAAGGATGGTGGTTCGAATCCCGGCATCCCTGTCAGGAGTAACCTCTGAGCACTGCCTGGTGTGACTCAAAAACAAACAAACAATAAAAGACAACAACAACAGCAACAACAAAAAAACAAAGACGCTGATCAAATAGTACCTCCTCTGGGCAGCCTTCCTGACTTTTCCAGGCAGTATTTTTTTGTTTTGTTTTTGGGTAACATCCGGCAGCACTCGGGTTACTCCTGGCTCTGTGCTCAGAAATCATCCCTGGCAGTCTGGGGGACCACATGGGATGCTGGGAATCAAACAGGATTCCTCCCTAGTCTGCCGCCTGCAAGGCAAACACCCTACAGCTATGCTATCTCTCCAGCCCTAGCAGTATTAACCACTTTTATCTCTAAAGTCTTTCCCTTCTTCCCACAGTAAATAACTCTGTTTGAGATTCACTGAGTCACACTGTGACTGCTCCTTTTTGATGGCAAGTACAAAGGCAGTGTGTTCATTCCATGTCTGCATCCCATCCACCTCTGCCTTCATTTTTTGGGCCCATTAGTTCCCACTTTCTTCTTTTAACATCTTTCAGTGAAATAATATAGTTTTATTTAAAGCAATTTACTTAGAGAAATGTGAGATGAGAGAAATTATATGTGTTTGAGAGAACACAGGCTTCTCAAGAGCAGAAAAAGCTCTCTTTTTCTCTTTTTTTTTTTTGAAGGAGTGTGGGGGGTGGGGGTGGGGATTTGGTTCACACCTGGCTGTGTTTTGGACTAGGAGTCTGTGCTCATGGATAACTCCTGGTGGGGTTCAAGGGCTGCCAAGGCCTTAACCTAAGTCAGCATTGTGCAAGAAATTGTACTATCTTACTTCTTTAGCCCTCTGCTTCTTTTATTTGGTGAGGACTATCCCCCCCCCCCCAAAGGGTCCTTATATTCAATTTAATCCTTGGGTCTTGGCTTAAATGTCACCTCCTCTGAAGAGACCTTCCCTGATCCCCCAAGACCATCATTCCCTCACTCTTTTCCTCCTTATTCTTTTCCTCCTAACTATTGGAAAGACATGTGTTCATTATCTGGGTGTTTTCATTGCTGTAGAAACTCATCAGTGGGGCTGGAGAGAGGTTTGTGGTGTGGGGAGAAGGTATGTGTTCTGCTACCTGGTTCTCCCATTAGGCATTTGATGGCCCCCTGATCTAGAGCCAAGATCTAGAGCCTTTCATCTTTCAGTCCTCTGTGCTCAGTACAGGTGAAAGGGACAAGGAATTTTTGCTTTTTATAAGCGTATATAGTTTAAAATTTCTTAAGTTTTCAAGACTTCCTGTTTCCTGACCTCCAGAACCACAGGCTAACGTTAGCCCAATTTGCTCATGCTCTCTGTTATCTCTGCTTGTAAAATTTTCAGTAAGATAGTTACTCCCCCTACTTCCATCCTTTGAAATAAAATGTAACCTTAAGTTTAATATTTTCCTGTAGAATAAAAATGTAACTTTTAGTGGTGGTCTGTTAAGCTTTAGCAATTGTCTCTTTGTGTAATATGTAACACTGGTAGCGGTCTGTTAGGTTTTAATAATTGTTTGCTAAATATCTCTTTCTTCTAACTGAGTTATATTGTTTTCTTAGTAATAGGTAACACTGGTAGTGGTCTGTTAAAATTTACTGATTGTTTCTCTGGTTACTAAATATCTCTAAAAATTGATGATGACGCTGTTCCTTTGAAAAGCACCCTATAAAAACTATGCTTAAGTAATGGGTCGAGGTCACTGCTTTGGCTCTGACCCTGACACGCCAGAAAATAAACCACCTGTGCAACTTGCATGGCTCCGCCCCTCCTTGAAACGCTCGAGGCGCCGCTCAGGAGCAGGGAGGACTGATCCCTGACCCTAACACAGGGACTCAGTTTCGCCTGAATAAATGCTACCAGGGTGAGTGGAGAGCAGACGCCCTTCGTGGGGGTCTGTTGGTTGATCTGAGCCGGGCTCTTGCTCAATTCTGGTCCAGGCTTCCTTTCCAATTTTTTCTCCTGGGTCTTGTGATTGCATTTGATTTTTCTTTTTTTTGTGATCATTCATTTTCTCAGGGCTGGGGATGGAACCCGGGGATCACACAGGCAAGGCATGTGACCTAAGCTATATCCCTTTCCCTGCTGGAGTTTAGATAAAAATTCCTTGTTAAAAGATTCTCTGGACCCACTATCTGTTCCTGATAATGCTTACATTTTTTTCTTGAGTAAGAAAAGGTTCTTCACATCCAGCCAACCCAAAAGTGCAAGGAGGGAGGAATGCATCTCTTCTCAGATCCTCCCTCTGATCCATTTATCTCTAGCTGAATGTAGGGGAACCCCATCAGCTGTTTGTGAAGGCTGTGTGTGTTCAGGCCCACAAAGCAAGATTTTTTCTTCTTAGCTGGGTATAGAAACAATCAAGTTAAATAAACCCCCTTTCTGGGGTCTTTGACTGCCAGGGCATACCTAAGCTTTTAGGGAGGCTCAGCCCACTAGATGTATCTTCAGATTTTCCTGGTGGGTAGAACTAATTTAACCCCCATGAGGTTCCTCAAAAGGCCACTGTGAACGCCTTTTTCCCCTGCGTGGATGGTTGAGGAATTTCCAAAGAGACGCCTGGCATTACATTTTCAGCCAGTATTTGACTATCTCTCCTTTGTATATATCAGGCAAAATAATGGCCTCTATCAAATAATTTGGCTCAGAAATTCCAGCACCAAAGTTTGAGAACCCCTTTTCTGGATATAGCCAGCCCTAAAAGCAAAGACAGTATTTTTTCTCTCTTTTTCAAATATGTCCTTGCAGCTGCATTTTCTGGTAATCAAGGGCGGAACCAGAATGCAGATCTTTACTATTGACCCTCCTTTAGAAATAGGGAAATTCATTTTTGGGGATTTGGCTCCTCCCTTTACTTAACCTCTAAAACAATAGAGTCCAGCCCAGAAATATCAAGTTTCTAGATATTTCCTACTTCCTCCCAATCCTGATTTTGCATTTGAAGTAAGCTTGCAAAGAGTCCCCTCGAGTGTAACCTTCTCTCTTGTAACTTAGAATTTTTACAGTCACACCCATAGTTTAGGTATTGTTACTGTTGTACTATGTTTTGTGATTATAATTATTCTTTACCTCTGGCTAATTTACCCCTATAAATTTCCCTGCTCAAAAAATTAAACTTGTCGCACGCTCGTCAGACATGAGTCCCCATACTTCGTGTGTGGTAGTCATTTTTTCAATATTTTTTCATACGCTGGTCTGGGCAACCCACTCTCCCTGAAGTGGATTCACTGAAATCCCACTGGCGCTGCAAGACAGAAGCCGCTTGCAGCATTTGACTAAAGCTCACTACTCTGAGTAAGCAAAAAGTCATTGGTAGGAGCCAAAGCAATAGCACAGTGGGTTAGGCAAGGCAAATTGACCCGAGTTCAATCCCTGGCATCTCACATGGTCCCCTGAGCCTGCCAGGAGCAGTTTCTAAGTGTAGATCTAGGAGGAACCCCTGAGCACTGCCCAGTGTGGCCTAAAAACAAAACAAACAAACAAATCTTTGGGTAAAACAACCCACTACTCCACACTTTATAAATGCATGTGTCACCTCATCTTCCTTTACTCTACTCTCCCCTCCACCTGTCTTCTAAAGCACCTGTCTTCTGTAGAGGTAGGCCAACAACACTCTTGAAGATGTAACTGTCATTCTTTAAGGTAAATGAGGGCCAGGATCATGCACAATCTTTCTGGGTTCTCTTTGAGAGATTTTTTTTTTGAGAGAATTTGAGGTTCTTTTTTTTATATATATAATATCTTTATTTAAAAACTGTGATTACAAACATGACTGTAGTTGAGTTTCAGTCACAAAAAGAACGTTCCCCTTTTCACCAGTGCAACATTCCCACCACCAATGCCCCCCATCTCCCTATTCCCATACCCCCTGCCTGTAAATAAAACAGGAATTCTACTTCTCTCACTCATTAACATTGTCTTGGTTGTTCTGAATGTATTATTTCTCTAACTGCACTCACCCTTCCTTGAAGTGAGCTTCATAATGTGACCTGGTCCTTTTGGCCCTCATCTTTGGCCATTATTACAATAATGTCTTTTATTTTTCTTAAAACCCATAGATTAGCAAGACTATTCTGTGTGTGTGTGTGTGTGTGTGTGTGTCCCTCTGACTTATTTCACTCAGCAAAATAGTTTCCATATCCATCCATGTATAAGAAAATTTCATGACTTCGTCTCTCCTGATGGCTGCATAATATTCCAATGTGTATATGTACCACAATTTCTTTAGCCAATCTTCTGTTGTAGGGCATCTTGGTTGTTTCCAGAGTCTGGCTATTGTAAATAGTGCTGCGATGAATATAGGTATAAGGAAGGGATTTTTGTATTGCACTTTTGTGTTCCAAGGATATATCCCTAAGAGTGGTACAGCTGGATCATATGGAAGCACAATTTCCAGAGTTTTTTTGTTTTTTGTTTTTTTGATTTTGGGCCACACCCGGCAGTGCTCAGGGGTCAGTCCTGGCTGTCTGCTCAGAAATAGCTCCTGGCAGGCACAGGGGACCATATGGGACACCGGGATTCGAACCAACCACCTTTGGTCCTGGATCGGCTGCTTCAAGGCAAACGCCGCTGTGCTATATCTCCGGGCCCAATTTTCAGTTTTTTGAGGAATCACCATATTGTTTTTTATAAGGGCTGGACTAGATAGCATTCCCACCAGCAGTGAATGAGAGTTCCTTTCTCCCCACATCCCCACCAGCACTTATTGTTCTTGGTCTTTGTGATGTGTGCCAGTCTCTGTGGCATGAGATGGTACATCCTCATCGTTTTGATTTGCATCTCCCTGATAATTAGTGATGTGGAATATTTTTTCATGTGCCTTTTGGCCATTTGTATTTCTTCTTTGAGAAATTGTCTGTTCATTTATTCTTCCCATTTTTTTGATAAGGTTAGATGTTTTTTCTTATTAAGTTCTGTCAGTAATTTGTATATCTTAGATATTAGCCCCTTGTCTGAGGGGTATCTCCCATTCTGTGGGTGGCTTTTGTATCATAGGCACCTTTGAGGTGCAGAAGCTTCTCAGCTTAATATAGTCCCATCTGTTTATCTCTACTTCCACTTGTTTGGAGAGTGCTGTTTCCTCCTTGAAGATACCTTTAGTCTCAATATCATGGAGTGTTTTACCTATGTGTTGTTCAATATACTTTATGGTTTCGGGTCTGATATCCAGGTCCTTAATCCGTTTGGATTTGACCTTTGTGCAGGGTGTTAGATGGAGGTCTGTGTTTGCTTTTTTATTGGGGGGGGGGTCACATCTGGCGGCACTCAGGGGTTACTCCTGGCTCTGTGCTCAGAAATCATTCCTGGCAGGCACGGGGGACTATATGGGATGCCGGGATTCAAACCACTGTCTGTCCTGGATCTGCTTTGTGCAAGGCAAATGCCTTACTGCTGTGCTATCTCTGTGGCCATGTGTTTGCTTTTTTGCAAGCGGCTGATCAGTTGCCCCAACACCACTTGTTGAAGATGCTTTCCTTGCTCTGTTTTGCATTTCTTGCCTCTTTATTGAAGATTAATTGATTGTATGTCTAGGGAACATTCTCTGAATACTCAAGTCTATTCACTGATCTGGGGGTCTGTCTTCATTCCAATACCATGCTGTTTTAATGACTATAGTTTTGTAATACAATTTAAAATTGGGAAAAGTGATGCCTCCCATACTCCTTTTACCAAGGGTTGCTCTAGCTATTCGTGGATGTTTATTGTTCCAAATGAATTTCAGGAGTGTTTGATCCACTTCTTTGAAGAATGTCATGGATATCCTTAGATAAATCTGTACAATGCTTTGGGGAGTATTGCTATTTTAATTATGTTAATCCTACTAATCCATGAGCAGCGTATATCTCCATTTCCTTGTATTCTCTTTTTATTTCTTGAAGCAGGGTTTTGTAGTTTTCTTTGTATAGGTCCTTAACTTCTTTAGTCTAGTTGACTCCAAGATATTAGAGTTTTTGTGACACTAATGTGAATGGGGTTGTTTTTAATCTCCATTTCTTCTCTATCATTATTGGTGTATTAGAAGGCCATTGATTTTTGTGCATTAATTTTGTAGCCTGCCATTTTGCTATATGAATCTATTATTTCTAGAAGCTTTTTGGTAGAGTCTTTAGGATTTTCTAGATATATTATCACGTCATCAGAAAACAGTGAGAGCTTAACTTCTTCCTTTCCTATTTGGATGCCATGTACAAGGCAAACACTGTGCTACCACTCTGGCCTCAGGATGATTTATTTTATCCCCCATTTTTGCTCATGATGGTTCCTTTGAGAGAAGTTTTTCTGACTCCCTGTGTTCCAATATCCCCACTTCTACCCCTAACCCCTGCTTCATTCCATTTACATGGGCTATTTACTGAGCACCTGCAGTTGGTTAGCATCATGCGACTGAGGAGAGAACAATGAAACTGCACCAACTTCTGCCTTTCTGGCCTTTACCTTCTCCGGGAAGAGCCAGGAGTAACCCCTAAACACCTCTGGGTGTGGTCCCACACCACAAAACAAACAGAAAAGAAAAATAGTACAATAATGCACTGGTACACGACTGGAGGAGCCAGGAAGCCTCCACTGGAATGTGAACTCAGGTAGGCACAAATGGCCATTGAGTGCTAACAGCTTAGGCAAAGGCAGGAGGTAGCAGAGTCTTCTCTAGCTGAAAGTAAAGAAGGGTATCTTCAGGCATGGCTAGATCCAGCTGTTTCAAATAATGTGCTGTAACTGGGAGATTGTCTTTTTCTCAGTTCTCTATCTTATAAAACTTAATCTAAGAGGAAGCCTGTGTCAATAAGGCTGAGAGACTAAAGAGTCCTCCTAAAAAATAAAAGATGATATCCAGAGACAATAGAGATGAGGATTAGGAGGACCAGACCATGGTAGGAAGCTTGTCACAAAAAGCAGAGAGTGCAGTTAGAGTAGAGAAGTGTCTAATATGAAAGGGACATGCATGCCACCCCTTCATTAGTAGTAGTGCAAACCAGTGTCAAAAAAGAAAAGAGAGGGGCCAGAGTGGCAGCACAGTGGCAAGGCATTTGCCTTGCATGCGGCTGATGCAGGATGGACACGGGATCAATCCCCAGTATTCCATATGGTCCCTGAGCCGGGAGCAATTTCTGAGCACAGAGCCAGGAGTAACCCCTGAGTGTCACTGGGTATGCCCCCAAAAAAACGAAAGGGGAGAGAGAGAGAGAGAGAGAGAGAGAGAGAGAGAGAGAGAGAGAGAGAGAGAGAGAATATAAAGTAAGGGAGAATAGGTGGGAGGGAAGAGGGGGGCATCAAGGAGGGTGAGAGGGAAACTGTTGATATTGGTATTGAGAAATGCACACTGGTGAAGGTTGTTGTACATTGTATAACTGTAATTCAATCATGAACAACTATCTGTAGAAAAAACTGTAATATGAATTACCTTATAATCACAGTGCTTATATAAAATATTTTGAAGAATTAAAAACTATATTTAGGGCCGGAGAGATGGCATGGCAGTAGTGCATTTGCCTTGCATGCAGAAGGATGGTGGTTTGAATCCCAGAGCCTGCCAGGAGTGATTTCTGAGCTTAGAGCCAGGAGAAACCTCTGAGCACTGCCAAATGTGACCCCCAAAAAACAAAAAAACAAACAAACAAAACCCAAAAACTATACTTATTGAAAAAATTTTAAAAAGAGTCTTACTAAGAAAGTGCCATTAACGGGCCCAGAGAGATAGCACAGCGGCGTTTGCCTTGCAAGCAGCCGATCAAGGACCAAAGGTGGTTGGTTCGAATCCCGGTGTCCCATATGGTCCCCCGTGCCTCCCAGGAGCTATTTCTGAGCAGACAGCCAGGAGTAACCCCTGAGCACCGCCGGGTGTGGCCCAGAAACCAAAAAAGAAAAAAAGAAAGTGCCATTAACAAACTACAGGGCCCAATGTACCTTGCTGAGAGGTAATGTTACTTCCCTGGCCAGGAAGAAGGAAATGAGAAGAAGCCTTTATTTATTTATTTATTTATTTATTTATTTATTTATTTATTTATTTATTGGTTTTTGGGTCACACCTGGCAGCGCTCAGGGGTTACTCCTGGCTCTATGCTCAGAAATCGCTCCTGGCAGGGTCAAGGAACCATATGGGGTGCCAGGATTCAAGCCACCAACCTTCTGCATGCAAGGCAAATGCCTTACCTCCATGCTATCTCTCCAGCCCCAAGAAGAATCCTTTCTATCTAGTAACAGCCCCCTTTGAAAGGTTATATTTGCTGTTGGATGGGACTTTGGTTTCATTGTTAGACCCTACTTCTAAACTGCCTTTTCATTATTGGTCTGGAATTGGGAAGTGGGCAGAGAAAATACCCCTTTCCTGTGGACTGGCATTTGAGAGTCAGAAGACAAAGGTAAGCAAGAAGCAGAGGAAGAGAACACGTGAAGAGAGGAAGGAACACAGAGATAGGAGTATGTCCAGCTCATCTACACTGTGCAGTCTCTCAGAGACAGGAAGATAGAATTGGCTGTCATGGCCCATCTCAGCCTTTGTCTAACCCAGGATGAGGGGCCAAGACACAGAACGGGCTTATGTCACTTGCTTTGCATGCAGCTGACCACTGTTTAGTCTTTGATTACATATGGTCCTCCTGAGCACAGTGCCAGGAGCAAACCCTGAACACCACTGGGCGTGGCCTCAAACAAAAGTTAAAATTAAAATAAATTCAAGAGTGAGAAATGCCTGCCTGGAGCAGGTCTAGAGATCTCTGTGTTCGGAAAGCTCATCCACAGCTCAAAAACCTTTAGAAAGGGGCCAGAGTGATAGCACAGCAGTAAGGCATTTACCTTGCTCAAGGCCGACCCAGATGGACAGTGGTTCGATTCCTATCATTTCATATGGTCCCCCGAGCCTGCCAGGAACAGTTTCTGAGCACAGAGCCAGGAGTAACCCCTCAGTGCTGCTGGGTGTGATCCCCCCCCCAAAAAAAAAAAAAAACCTTTAGAAAGCAGAAGAGAAGGCCCTGGAGAGATAGCATCCAGGACTGGGCTGCTTGTTGGGCTCCAAATTCTATCTCTGGCACCATGTAGTCCCAAACACCCCTGCATGTAGCCTAGTGGTCTCTGGTGGTCTCTGCAGTAATCCACTGGCCCTATTATCTGTATATGACTGAGAGGGACCCTGGGCCCTCTGATCACTGCTTGGGAGGCCCTCCAGGTATAGAGCAGATCCTTGAAAAAATACCATCTCACTTAATACTGATTCTATATGAAAAAATATTGTTCCTACATGAAACTGATGAGAGGGGTCAGAGCAATAGTACATAGGGTAGGGAACTTGCCTTATGCATGACCCACCCAGGTTCAATCCCCACAGTTGGGTGTGGCCCCAAAGCCAATGTAAATAAATAAAACCAATAAAAAAAATTCGAGAAGAAAATGTTTAAAAAAATAAAGAATGGGCCCAGAGAGATAGCACAGCGGCATACGCCTTACTAGCAGCCGATCCAGGACCAAAGGTGGTTGGTTCGAATCCTGGTGTCCCATATGGTCCCCCGTGCCTGCCAGGAGCTATTTCTGAGCAAACAGCCAGGAGTGACCCCTGAGCACTGCCGGATGTGGCCCAAAAACCAAAATAAAATAAAATAAAGAAAAGAATTTGGCCAGTGATATAAAGCATCAGGTCCATTCCCACTCCAAACAAAAAATATTCTTTTTGGTTTTTGTTTTTGGGCTACCCGGTGATTTCAAGGCTTTGCTCCTAGCTTTGCACTCAGGAATCTCTCAGGGATCATTCCTGGTTTTGTGCTCAGTGGACCACATGGAGTACTAGAGATCAAACCTGATTCTGCTGTGTGCAAGGCAAGTTCTTTACCTATTGTACTATTCATTTGGCACCAGTTTTTTTCTCTTGTTAATCAATAACATGACTCCCTAACCAGAAAAGTGCAGTTTTCTTTTTATTGATTAATTTTGGTTGGGGCCACACACTGTGATGCTCATGGCTCACTCCTGTCACTCACAGGACCATATGAGGTGCCAGGATCTTACCAGGGTTTTAAGGCAAATGCCTTACCCCATCTACCATCTCTTCTGCCCTCTGGAAATTCGAGCATGGACTCTGGGAGTCTGTAAACTTCATGCTATGAGATGCTTAATGTTCCCACATGCCACACAGCAAGGTCAATGTGAAGAACTAGAAACGCTCTCATCCTCCTGTGGTTTTTCTGCCATCATCCGAACAACTGGGCTGTGTAGTCCCCTCTCCAAACACTTGTGTTTCTCCCCTTGCACTCTAATTTCTGATATTAATGTGCAAGTTCATTCTTAACAACATCAGAGTCAGGGCATCACAGGGGTAACATTTTCTTCTTGCCCTAGTAATTAAAAAATGGCAATTGCTAGGCATTAAAATAGGAAATCAGATAAATAGTCATGATAATTATGGCTTTTTTTTTCAGAGAAAAATAACAGTACTGTATGTAGTCATTTTCGATAAATATAGAAAATAAGTAATTATTGCTTGAATCGCTCATTAGAAATCACTTGCCCCAGCCTTCCTTCTGTAAACACCACTCATTGTTTAGCAGAATTGTTCTGGAAGGCCAAGCCAGATTTCTCATTATCAGTGGCTGAACCCCCCAAGACTTGACCCCCCCAAATCCTGGGTCAGCTTGGCAGTTAGTGGGTTGTTTGGGTGCCGATGGCAAACACTGCTGACAAGATGCTTTTTTCCAACAAGGAACGAGGCCCCACAAGCCAGCAGTTCCCTGTGTCCTCAGTGGGGCAGCTGGGGTGGGAGAAAAAGCGCTGCAGGGAGAGTGCGGATGAGGAAGGGATGTGAAGCAGGGCAGACTGTAGGTCCAAGGCACCCACAACTGCTTCTTTCATATCTAACCTTAACTGAACCCCATTTCTCAGAAAGTCCAGCCCCAATGAAAAAAATAAATTCCACTGAATTCGAACGACACCGTTCTCTCCCTTCTCAGGCCCTGAAACATTTATTTGCTCTAACATACACATGCTCATCTCAGTTCTATTAGGAAGCAGATCTGGCTTTTAGCTCCCAGGGAAATTTATTTCTGCTACACTTGTAGTTCTGCCCTGCTGTCCCCTCACCAGGCAAGCAGAGTTGCTGAGAGAGGGAGCAAGGATGGACATCAACCCCTCATCATCTGCAGGAATGGTGGAAGCCTGGGGTGCTACATCTATTTGGAGAGTAACACTTGGCAATGCTCAGGGCTAACTTTTGGTTCTACACTCAAAAATTACTCCTGGCAGTGTTCAGGGGATTATCCATATACTTGGTAGGAATCGAACCCAGGTCAGTCTCATATGAGACAAGTATCCTACCGCTACACTATCACTCCAGTGCCTGGAGTGCCACTCTTTTTTGTTCTGTTTTACTTTGTTTTTATTTGGGGGCTACATCTGGCGGCGCTCAGGTTTCACTCCTGATTCTAAACTCAGAAATCACTCCTGGCAGGCTCAAGGGAACATGTGAGATGCTGGGTATCAAACCCCATATGCAGCATGCAAGGCAAATGTCCTACCTGCTGTGTTATTATTCTAGCTCTGGGTGGATGGGGTGGCGACTGTTGCTACATTTTGATCAAATCTCTGCTCTTGGAGTTCAGTCTTTTTTGGGGGTTGGGCACACCTAGCAGTACTTGAGGGATGATGGGGAACCCCTTGCATACATTCCGTGGGAGATAAGTGTAAGTGCAGGCTCTTTGCAGAGTCACAGAGGGGTCCATGTTCCTTCCAGGGTAAGCTTCCTTTACCTTTCAGGGTCCCAGGGCTGTCTTGTTAGAGCAGCCATGAGCAGAGCTCCCAGCCCAGAGAGGACAGGAAAACCTGGTGATGAACTCACCTGTCCCTCCCATATCAGAAATGCTGAGGTGAATCTTTCCAATGGAGGTGAGATGAGGGAATAGGGGTCTGGAAGAATAAAGGCACCCATAGTCCTGCCTGGCCCTCCCTGTCACAGATAGTAAGAGGAAAGCTTCGGTCTGAGACCCAGGTAAATGCTGTGCTACAAGTACATAAGAACTGCCAGGCTTGGTCCAAAGTGGCCAACAGACCTTTTATAGACCTCTGAGAAACACACTGAGCACAGTCACTGCATCTGACTATATATCTGGCCCAGGCATCTTTTCCTTCTCATTTCTGGTTCTGGTCACTTAGACTACCCAGCAAGCCAGAAGACTAGGCCTCAGTCTAGAATATTTCTGTCTCAAGCAGAAAGCCTTTTGCTACAGATAACAAAACCTAACCAGAATGGCCCAAACCATTGGGAAATGTCACTTCTCCTAGGAAAACAAGATGATGCCCCTGTGGCCGCCCCTCCATGGGCTAATGTGGAACTTTAGTCCCTCTGCCTCTCCACTAGCCCTGTCTTATCAGTGCCAAGAAACATAGAACAGGGCCCGGAGAGAGCACAGCGGCATTTGCCTTGCAAGCAGCCGATCCAGGACCAAAGGTGGTTGGTTTGAATCCCGGTGTCCCTTATGGTCCCCCGAGCCTGCCAGGAGCTATTTCTGAGCAGACAGCCAGGAGTAACCCCTGAGCACCGCCGGGTGTGACCCAAAAAAAAAAAAAGAAAAGAAAGAAAGAAAGAAAGAAAGAAAGAAAGAAAGAAAGAAAGAAAGAAAGAAAGAAAGAAAGAAAGAAAGAAAGAAAGAAAGAAAGAAAGAAAGAAAGAAAGAAAGAAAGAAAGAAAGAAAGAAAGAAAGAAAGAAAGAGAGAGAGAGAGAGAGAGAGAGAAAGAAAGAGAGAGAGAAAGAAAGAAAGAAAGAAAGAAAGAAACAAACAAACAAACATAGAACAGCAATGCCCACATCCAAATCAATGTGGTCCTAGAGAGCCTTTCACAAAGAGCCAAGAATCCTGGGATATAGGAGTCCACAAGGCCCCCTTTCCATGGCACACACAGCCAGGATTGTATTCCGCATTGATTCCTAGACCACTATGGACAAGGGAAATGGAGGCAGCAGAAGGGAGAAGATCTTTGCAACTGTGTGCACCTTTCGATGTCCACTGGCCACCTAATACGAGGCCAAGACAGTGCCCTTTGGTCAAGAAAACGAAGGGACTCATGAGCTGCCTCCATTGTCCCCACAGTCTGGAGGCCCAATGTGCAGCTAAGGCACCATGGTCTGCCAATTTTGCCTCTGTAAGTTCCTTTGGTTCTTTGCCTAACTTTTGTTTTGTTATATTTTCATTTGGATTTTGGTCCACCCCGAATGGATTTATGACCAATTCTTAGCTTTATGCTCAGGAATGACCTTTGGCGGTACTTTGGGACCATACTTGGTGCTGGGGATTGAACCAGGTTAGGATTGGTGGTCTGTGAAGCAAATGCTTTAACCCCTGTGCTCTCTTTCCGGCCCCCATCTGGGTTGTCTTTTTGATTTTCATCTGGGCTATCTTTAAAGCCTTGGTAGATGTGCGAATTTCTCCTATCAATGAATGACTCTGCTAATATACAACTATATTCCTTCTCAGACTGACAAATATTCTTTCTCTTTTTTTTTTTTTTTTTGGCCACACCATTTGATGCTCGGGGGTTACTCCTGGCTAAGCGCTCAGAAATTGCCCCTGGCTTGGGGGGACCATATGGGACGCTGGGGGATCGAACCGTGATCCTTCCGTGGCTAGCGCTTGCAAGGCAGACACCTTACCTATAGCGCCACCTCTCCGGCCTCAAATATTCTTTCTCTTAAATGGTTTGCACTGTCAATTTATTCCAACAAATCTTTTCCTTATATATGAGGATACTCTTCCACTAATGCCCTATGTTAATATTACCTGGATAGTCAGACCCACTCACACCTTGGAGGGGTCTGTGGTTTGGACTAAATAATAAAAGGTGTGGACTGGGGGGAATGGAAAAGAAAAAAGGCAGCAGAAAGGACAGCAAGGAAGCATGGGGATGAGCAGGAAGGGAGACAGAGAGAGAGAGCTCCTGAGAGAAAGAGATGAGTTAGGCAGACATGGCCCAGACTCTGCGCGTGGTAGATTAGGGCCATGGAATAAACTAAGCTGACTCCAATGAAACTTTAACTGACAGCCTGTAAAATTATTTCACCATTATCCTGCAACCTTCAGACCCACTGGCCTAAGGGACTACAGGCACTGTGTTGTGCCAAGAAAGGCTCACCACCAGGCACTAGGACTTTAGACTATATATTTTATTTTATTTTTATTTATTTTTTAAATTTATTTTGGTTTTTCGGCCACACCAGGTGATGCTCAGGGGTTACTTCTGGCTCTGTGCTCAGAAATCGCTCCTGGCTTGGGGGACCATATGGGACGCCTGAGGCTCGAACCACATCTGTCCTAGGCTAGCGCGCACAAGGCAGATAGATGCCTTAGGCCTGCGCCACTGCTCCGGCCCCTTTAATTAAAACAACACTTATAGAGATACAAAGAATAATTTTATTCTAATTTTTATACAAACTGTATAAAGAATTCTTAAACAGACATCAGAATGAATACAGTACTGTATTTGAAGTACTCGGTTTCCAGAAATAAAAGTGACTGAAATTATTATAGAACCTGGTTCTGAAATCTACTGACTCATGTTTTTTTTTTTGTTTTTGTTTTATTTTTTTTTGGTTTTGGGGCCACACCCAGCGGTGCTCAGGGGTTACTCCCGGCTGCCTGCTCAGAAATAGCTCCTGGCAGGCACGGGGGACCATATGGGACACCGGGATTCGAACCAACCACCTTTGGTCCTGGATCGGCTGCTTGCAAGGCAAATGCCACTGTGCTATCTCTCGGGGCCCGACTCATGTTTTTTTAAAGAAGCTCATGGGAGAACATTTAAATTACACATATTGGTTACTAACTACTTGAAAAATTCAGGAGACGCTTTATTGTGAAAACAGAAATACATATGTATTGTATAAATGTGCAAACTAAATTTTACACTTTACCACATAAAACACTCCTACCTACACTCACTCTTTGACAAAGGGCAACTATATCCTTCCTGTGACCCAGATCGAAAGCCTATGTTAGGTAGTTATACAACCAATTTCTCCTGAAATCAACAATTTAAAACACATGGGTATCATCTGCCCATTTCTTGCTATTATTATTTTATCATCATCATTGTTGTCAGCATCATTATCACCAACATCGTTATCAACTTCATGATCACTGTTTTCTTCACTGGTGAGTAGATCATCAGACTTCTAGCTTGCCACATCACATGTGGACAGTATTGAGGTCTGAATTCACAGCCAACTTTACTAGGCAAGTGCTTTAAGTCACGGAGCCCTGTCTGATCATGATAACCTTATTGATTGATTTCATTTGGGCAGTTCTGAGATCAAACCCTGGACCTCAGGCCTGCAAGGCCTATGCTCTGTTGCTAAGCCCCTCTCCATGCTGCTGTAGGTGAGACATAAGGCATGCCCGACCAGGTTCCCAGGCAGTCATCAGCATTGGTGGGTGCTGTGGTCTTCCCTGGAAACTCAACCAGGGAAGGGTCAGCTCCAAGCTTACAGAGTACTTAGCAGGATTCTGGTCTTCATGACACCAGGTTGGGAGCCCCAGTTTCCTACTGACTATTGCCCAGTGGCTGCCTAAGAGCACTGCATAGTGGATCTCTTCTTCAAGGGTTCAGGAGTTGCACAGGCAGAGAGATTCTGCTAGCAAGAGCAAGACATGCTTCCTCATCTCTTTTCCCAAGCAGGGAAGTGGCTCAACATGATTGGTTATGTACAGGATAAAGAACCCTGTCCCCTGCACTATCTTTCTGGCCTTGAAACATACTCTCTTATAGACCAATCATAAACATAAATCCCCAACCATTTTGACAGATTTTTTTCTTTTTTTGGTTTTTGGGCCACACCCAGCAAAACTCAAGGTTTACTCCTGGCTCTGCACTCAGAAATTGCTCTGGAAAGGGGCTGGGGTGGTGGCGCTAGAGGTAAGGTGTCTGCCTTGCCAGCGCTAGCCTAGAAAGGACCGCAGTTTGATCCCCCGGCATCCCATATGGTCCCCTAAGCCAGGAGCGACTTCTGAGCACATAGCTAGGAGTAACCCCTGAGCATTACCAGGTGTGGCCCAAAAACCAAAAACCAAAAAAAAAAAAAAAAAAAAGAAATTGCTCCTGGAAGGCTCTGGGGACATATGGAATGCTGGAATGCTGGGAATCAAACCTGGGTTCATCCTAGGTCGGCCTCATACAAAGTAAATGTTCTACAGCTGTGCTATCACTCTGGCCCTATTTTGACAGATTTCTAACGAACAACTCATATATCATAGTTTTAAAGTTTTAAAGGTTAGCACAATAGTATAGTGAATAGGGGGTGCTTGCCTTGCATGTGGCTAACCCAGGTTCAATCCCCAGCAATCACATATAGTCCTCTGAAGGCCACTAGGAGTGATCACTAAGTGCAGAGCCAGAAGTGATCCCTGAGATATACCCTAGAACACAAAAATCCCTTCTTCACACCTATATTCATCACAGCACATTTTACAATAGCCAGACTCTGGAAACAACCAAGATGCCCTTCAACAGATGACTAGCTAAAGAAACTGTGGTATGTAGAATATTATGCAGCTGTCAGGAGAGATGAAGTCATGAAATTTTCCTATACATGGATATACATGGAATCTATTATGCTGAGTGAAATTAGTCAGAGGGAGAGAGAAACACACAGAAGACACAGAATAGTCTGACTCATCTATGGGGTATTTTTTGTTTGTTTTTGGATCACACCCGGCAGTGCTGAGGGGCTACTCCTGGCTCTACGCTCAGAAATTGCCCCCCGGCAGGCTTGGGGGACCATATGGGATGCCGGAATTTGAACAACTGTCCTTCTGCAAACACCTTACCCCCATGCTATCTCTCTGACCCTGAAGGTGGGGGGTGTTTGTGTTATGACTGAAACCCAAATACAATTATGTTTGTAATCACGGTGTTTAAATAAAGAATTTAGTTTAAAAAGAAAAGTGATCCCTGAGCACTGTCAGGTGTAGCCCAAAATAAATAAATACTTTAAAGGCTTCTGAGGCCTGCCCAGCTTGTTAGACTGTGGGTCCTGCTGACAGGGACACCCTTGGGAAGTACAGAGTTTCTCCATGTGGATAGATTACAGGTCCACTGTTCATCAACTGGCAGGGACCAGAGAGACTGCCCCATGCTCAGTGAACCTGCTCAGAACCCTGAATGTTTAAATCACCACTTCAAAGAGCCTAGAAAGGTGCCTGGCAGACTAGGGCGGGTGGTGGTGGCAGCATGGGATGGATTCTGGAACATTAGTAGAGATAGGTGGACATTGGTGGTGAGATTGGCTATAAAACACTGTATGTCTAAAACCCAACTATGAATAACTTTGTAAATCACAATGCTTTGGCTCAGTGTTAGAGCAGCAGCCATGCAAGCTTGAGGCTGTAAGTTGGATCTCAAGCACCAGCCATACACACGTGATCCTGGCAGTACCATCTTGTGGGACCCTCTGTGTGACCAGTGTACAGGAAGTACAGCAGTGTACTCCCTCCAGCACATCCGCATCCAACCCCCAAACCAGCACCAAAACCAAGTGCTGGAGAGCCCAAACCAGCAAAAACCCTGCCCAGAACAGGCCTCACAGCAACAGCAAAGAGGACAGAAGGAAGGGATGAGCTCATTCCGAGCCTGAGTCATAGACCCCATCAGATAGGCTCTTTTTCCATTTCCCTTTTGAGGGACATGCCCTAAAGGGTTCAGGGTGCCATGGGGATGCTGTACTCCAGCCCTTTGAACCATCTCCCTCTCCGTAGACCACGACCTTTTGGGGGAGAATAGCTGGGCTTTTGGGTCACATCTGTGGATACTCAGCACTAATTCCTAGTTCTGTATAAAGGAGTGGCCCCTGATTATTATTATATGTGATGCCCGGGATTGAATCAGGGCTGGCATTCTGTCTCAACCTAGCCAAAGCTCTACTCTCTGTAGTGACTCTGTACTGACTCTCCAGCTCCAAAGACCTGGATCTAGGAGCCAGAGAGAAAGCATGGAGGTAAAGCATTTACCTTGCATGCAGAAGGCTGGTGGTTTGAATCCCAGCATCCCATATGGTCCCCTGTGCTTGCCAGGGGCGATTTCTGAGCATAGAGCCAGGAGTAACCCCTGAGCGCTGCAGGGTGTGACCCTCCCCCCCCCCAAAAAAAACCCCCAAACCCAAAGACCTGGATCTTTATTTCTTGTGCGGGAGGGTGGGGTGGGGTGGAGGGTGCAAGTTCTGCATTGCCCATTTATTGAATAACTCTAAAGCATTGTGGTTTGAATGAATAAAAATGTGGGTGGTTTTTTGTTTTCTCTCTTTTTACCTGCCTGACAAGAGAAGCAACGCCTTACTCAAAGATTTGCACAAATTCTGTTCTCCACTCCTCTTGAATGAATCTTGTTTACTTCTTAAAAGTGCTCTTTCTTGTCTCAACGAGCTCCTCCTGGAGTGCCCCACCTCCAGCCCACCAAGCCCCATAGGGACTGAGCAGAGTCCTGAAAGAGGTCCATTGCGTTGGAAGAATTCTAGGGTGGTCTCTAATTTAGCCTTGAAACCACACTCCTGAACCTCCAGGGACTAGAACTCCAGGGAACATTCCACCGCAGGAGCCTTGCCCCGAAAGGCCCACCCCCTCCCCCTTGGTGAAAGGCAGGCCTTGGTCCCGGATATACAAGGTGGAAGGCAGCCCAGGACAGAGGGAACTGGCTGTCTCCTGCATAATCGCCAGCAGCCATGAGGCTCAAGGGACTCTTTGTTAAGGAGAGATTTTCAAAGTTTTCCACAACTCTCTCTCTCTCTCTCTCTCTCTCTCTCTCTCTCTCTCTCTCTCTCTCTCTCTCTCTCTCTCTCTCTCTCTCTCTCTCTCTCTCTCTCTCTCTCTCTCTCTCTCTCTCTCTCTCTCTCTCCTCTCTCTCTCTCTCCTCTCTCTCTCTCTCTCTCCTCTCTCTCTCTCTCTCTCTCTCTCTCTCTCTCTCTCTCTCTCTCTCTCTCTCTCTCTCTCTCTCCTCTCCTCTCCTCTCTCTCCTCTCTCTCCTCTCTCTCCTCTCTCACCTCTCTCTCTTCTCTCTCTCCTCTCTCTCTCTCACCTCCCCCTCACCCTTCTCCCCCCCCTCCTCTTTCTCCCCCCTCTCTCCTCTCTCACTTACACAGCCATGAGGGCCTGGGGTAGGGGGTAGTGTCAGTCTAAAGCTGACCAGGAAGCCAGAAATGTGTTTGCTATTTTTAACTATCTCTTTAAAATATACTTCTATTTCACCTAATACAGCTGTGGTTACTAGAGGCAGATTACAATGTCTTTATAGGGCTTATTAACACATCCTAAATTTTTGACTTTGCTTTGGATCAGTGAATCTGTAGGTTGCAGAAAAATTGGTGTTGAGGGGCCAGAATGATAATACTACAGTAAAGGAATTGGCCTTGCACATGGCTGACCCAGGTCTTAGTCCTGGTATCCCATATATTTCCCTGAGCCTTTTCAGGAGTTGTCCTCAAGCATAGAGCCAGGAGTAAGCCCTGAGCACTGCTAGGTATGGTTTAAAAAAAAAAAAAAAAAAAAGGAGGAGAATGCGTGAGGAGCTTCAGGAGCCAGTTTTCCTTCATAGTTCAGTGAATCCCAAACAAGGGCTGGCAGAGCACTGGGTCCTTCAGTGCTTCTGAGTGGGGGCTTCAGGACTCCACCAAACACATGGTGGCCAGGTTGAATCCAGGGTGCTGGGCATGCTAAAACCAGGCAGACTCTAACACAAGGAGTTTTACTGGCAGAAACTGTGTCCCAGTTAGCAGGATCAGTCCAAGGTCAAGTGTATTTCAAGACTTGGAGATGCATATATTTGGAGTAGCAAAGGAAAAGTGGGGGCAATTAGTGCCAGGGGTAAAACTGACACCTCCTTTTTTTCTTTTCCTTTTTCTTTTTTTTTTTTTTTTTTGGTTTTTGGGCCACACCCGGTGACGCTCAGGGGTTACTACTGGCTATGAGCTCAGAAGTCGCTCCTGGCTTGGGGACCATATGGGATGCCAGGGGAATCGAACCGCGGTCCGTCCTAGGCTAGCGCTCTTGCAAGGCAGACACCTTACCTCTAGCGCCACCACGCCGGCCCCACCTCCTTTTTTTTATTCTTAATTTATTTAAAGAAAATGCATCACATAGTTGACATAACTGATCATAATATATTTGTTTTAAGAAGATCAAAAGCAACATGATTTTAAAAAATAGAAAATTGAAAGAAAATCTAAAGAGATGGAAGAGAAAGGAAAGAAGAAAAAATACAGTAGCAAGTATATTTTTGAAAATTATTGAATCACGGGGCCGGCGAGGTGGCGCTAGAGGTAAGGTGTCTGCCTTACAAGCGCTAGCCAAGGAAAGGACCACGGTTCGATCCCCCGGTGTCCCATATGGTCCCCCCAAGCCAGGGGCAATTTCTGAGCGCGTAGCCAGGAGTAACCCCTGAGCATCTAACGGGTGTGGCCCAAAAAAAACAAAAACAAACAAAAAAAATTATTGAATCACTAATGAACTCATTAAAGCACTAGTAGAAAGTTTAGTAAGCTCTTCTCTTTTTAAAAGGATAAGAGTTAAAAATACAGAAATAGAAAAATACAGTAATAACGGTATGAGAGTGGCAATTGTTATTTGCATAGGCCCAGCAAAATATGGGGAAAATGGGAAAAAAAAAAGCCTTGACCTAAATACAAGGAGACCTTACCCCTGAAGTTCCTGGCATAAAACCAACTCTGATCTTCAGGCATACAAGGTTGTCCAACCCCTGAGTCATTCTTTTTGGTCCTGGTGAAAGTTTTTCCACACATTAGCTGTTGTTGGTGTCAGGTTTCTGTAAAGATTCTTGTTTCTGTGCATTTCCTCCTTTTAAAAAATTATTTATTTTGGTTTGGGGGCTATACTCAGCAGTTCTCAGATTCTGCACTCAGGAATCACTTCTGGCAGACCTGGGGAACCATATGGGATGTCAGGGATTGAACCAGGTTGACCGAATACAAGGTATATGCCCTGCCTGTTGTATTGTCTCTCCAATCCTTATTTTTAAAATAACACCATGATTTATAGTCATTTCAGACATGAAATATTCCAACACTAATCCCACTAGTAGTGTGACCTTCACTTCACCAGTGACCCTGACTTTCCACCCAGCAGCCAAGCCGGCTTTCTTGCAGACATATTACTTCATGTTGTTATACATTCTTTGTGTTATACAAAGGCAAATAAAATGATCAAAACTTAGATCGACAAGATAAATTTAAAAAATAATTGTTCTGGGGGCCGGCGAGGTGGCGCTAGAGGTAAGGTGTCTGCCTTGCAAGCACTAGCCAAGGAAGGACAGCGGTTCGATCCCCCGGTGTCCCATAGGGTCCCCCCAAGCCAGGGGCAATTTCTGAGCACTTAGCCAGGAGTAACCCCTGAGCATCAAATGGGTGTGGCCCGAAAAACCAAAAAAAAAAATTGTTCTATCTATGGTGTTACTGAAGCCAGTGTCCAAGGATTTACTGGGTTGTCATTGGTGCTTAAGTTGAGTCTTCTGGGTTACTGTTTAGGCTAACTGAGGTTGGTAGATATTTATGTAACTTTACCATCAGATTTCTTGTGATACTTATTACTGGGCTGACACTACTAGAACATTTTGAGGATTGATAGCTCTGAAACAAATTTGGTGGTTGGCAGTTTGATTAGATTAAGTCATAGAGCTGGGTCACTTCTGGAGGTTGTGGCATTGGGCTTCTGTTGCTCATGAAGAAAGGGGAACTTGTCCCCCACCCATTCTGAGAAGGCCCCAGAAGTATCAACCCAGACCAGATTAACTGAGAAGTATTGACAACCATTATTTTCTTTTGGAGCTTGGTGGAGGAACTGGCCTTTTTTCCTGCTGGAAAGATGATGGGTGTGAGCAGAGACTGCTAGTCTTTCTGGTCAATATCTCCTTATCTGCTCCATCCTCTAAACTTCCTCTCTCAGCAGGAAGCTGGTATGTATGGTACATGGTTAGGGCCTTTGAAGTCCAGTGTCTTTATTTTTTTGTATTGGGAAGAGGTTTAAAGGAAATTTTCATATACAAAGAGGCTGGATTCTTCTGTCTTTCCAAGTAACATGAATTCCCACCTACTGTAAGGAACTGAGTCTCCAACAGTTCCCAGTCCACAATCAACTCCATGGCTTCTTATCATCCTATCAATCTTGCCTGAGCAAAGAAGGCAGGAAGGGAAAATGACAAATTTCACCTTTTAATTATTACTGTCGTATGAGTCATGCAGTATTTTTTTTTCAGTCCCCAAATTAGCTTATAGTCTTTTTTGTTTTTGTTTTTGGGTCACACCAGTGATGCTCAGGAGTCACTCCTGGCTATGCACTCAGAAATCGCTTCTGGCTTGGGAACAAACCACAATCTGTCGTAGGTCAGTGTGTGCAAAGCAAATGCCCTACCGCTTGCGCCACTTCTCCGGCCCCTAGTCTTTTTATTTTTAAGCTTCAGATAAGGGTCACATACCCACTTTATGACATTCACACACACACAAAAAAAAACATTTGGCATAAAAACTCTTGACAATTATGCTTAGAAATATGGCAGAAAGTGCGTTGATTGAGTCTTCTTAAAAAAAAAAATCTGCTATATGGGGCCAGAGAGATAGCATAGCAGCATTTGCCTTGCAAGCAGCTGATCCAGGACCTAAGGTGGTTGGTTCGAATCCCGGCGTTCCATATGGTCCTCGATGCCTGCCAGGAGCTATTTCTGAGCAGATAGCCAGGAGTAACCCCTGAGCACTGCCGGGTGTGGCCCCAAAACAAAAAAAAAATCTGCTATATACATGGAGGTAGGGCATTTACCTTGCATGCAGAAGGACAATGGTTCGAATCCTGGCATCCCATGTGGTCCCCGAGTCTGCTGGGGGCAATTTCTGAGCGTGAAGCCAGGGGTAACCCCTGAGCGCTGTCGGGTGTGATTTAAAGGCAAAAAAAAAAAAAAAAACCTGCTGCTACATAAACCTGGGAAGTCAGCACTCTGTCTATGGGGTCCAAGTGATGCCAGGGACAAATCCACAGCTCCAGCATGTGCTCCAGCTCTTTAAGCTCGCTCTCTCTCCTCTCTCTCTCCTCTCTCTCCTCTCTCTCTCCCCTCTCTCTCCTCTCTCTCTCTACTCTCTCTCTCCTCTCTCTCTCTCCCCTCTCTCTCCTCTCTCTCTCTCTACTCTCTCTCTCCTTCTCTCTCTCCTCTCTCTCTCCTCTTTCTCTCTCTCCTCTCTCTCTCCTCTCTCTCTCTCCTCTCTCTCTCTCTCTCTCTCTCTCTCTCTCTCTCTCTCTCTCTCTCTCGTCCCCCACTTGGAAGGGCACACCTAATGGTCTTTAGAGCTTTTTCTTTGCTCTGTGCTCAGTGATCACTCCTGGAGGCTTTGGAAGACCATGTGGAGTTTCAGAAATCAAAACCAGGTTGACCATATGCAATGCAAGCACCTCTCACTGTACAATAGCTCTGTTCCTTAGACCCTGCTCTCATGTGTAGGCTCCCTGACCCAAAACCTGGGAATAGGTTTTAGGTTTAGTTCAAATGCTGAATTCATGTCCTTTCTATATTAACAACCACAGATACCTCCTAAGAAGATTTCAGTCCAGAACTGTGGCACCTCGCCTTTGGACGTCAGCACAACAGGGCTGGTAGACATAACTGGCTTGAGTAGAAACTGTGGGACACAGTGTTTGTTCTGCTGCTTTAACTGCATCATTAAATGCAGTCAAAGGCAACAAGAAACTTTCTGTTCAGAGGGTCTCCTGGATCAAATGCTGGCAGCTGATAGAGTGGGGAAGACACTTGCCCTGCATGCAGACAATGTAAATTCAATCCAAGGGGCCCTTGTATGGTCCCCTAAGTCCCTCAAGCATGGAATTAGAAATAAATCAGGCCCAAGTAACTTGGCCCAAAAACCAAAACTTAAAAAATAAATTTTAAAAAGCCCCCTACAAGGCCACTTCCTGGCTCAGATCTGGCCTTGTCTGAACTCTATGTCTGCAAATTTCCCATCTCAACACTCTGCTCCAGAAAGATAAGCAGGTTCTCATGGGACTGCATGTGAGCTCATTTCTCAGGGAACCTGACCTCAGAGTTGATAAGGTCCCACACAGCTCTTCCAGAGACTGGCTCTGTGACTTCATTACCCAGGTGACTCAGTTTCCTTATAAAAGTGAAGGTTGGATATGCAGCTCTGCCAAGAGAGTCTATGCATGCCTGGTAGCCCCATGTCTATGAGATGTTCTTGCTTTCCTCCTATCTAACAGGACATTCAGTTAAGAAGCCTCATTATTTCACATCTGACAAGAATCCAAGTGCTGGAGCCAGAGAGATAGTGCAGAGGGTAAGACCTTTGTCTTGCATGGGGTCAACCCTAGTTTGAACTGGCACCACATAGGATCCCTGCGCACTGCCATGAGCACAGAGTGAAAAGTAGCCCTGTGGGGCTGGAGAGATAGCACAGTGGTAGGACGTTTGCCTTCCAAGTGGCTGACTCAGGACCAACAGTGGTTCAAATCCTGGCATCCCATATGGTCCCCCATGCCTGCCAGGAACTGTTTCTGAGCAGAGAGCCAGAAGTAACCCCTGAGTGCTGCTGGGTGTGACCCCCCCCAAAAAAAAGTAGGCCTGAGCACCACTAGATATGACACCCTACCACTACCACCACCACCACCACCACCACCAAAAAAGAGGTAAAAAGTATTTATTTGCTGAGCCACAGCCAGTAGGTGGGGCTCGGGGGACCATATGGGGTGCCAGAAGTCGAATCTGGATCAGCCACAGGATATTCAAGTATCTGTTGTACTATTTCTTTGGATCCTGATAACACAAAATCTCTAAAACACACTAAAAAAGGAAGGAAACAAAATCAGGTTATAATAAAACCTTTTTCAGAGTCCAAATTTCCATTAGTTGATTTTCAACTCCATTTTGTCCATATGCCTAGTGTCAAACCAAAGTCAGTACTAGACCAGACATGGCCTAATAAAGAAGCAATTCTTCCCACAAAGGCCCAATCAGGATCTGACAGGCATGACATAACCTTTTGTCAGCAACAATAAGGAAGGACATTGATCATAGGATCAATCACACATCCCAAGTGCAAAACCCGCATTGGAAAATCAATGGATGCAACTGACCAAGGTACTGGCTCCTTACAGACTGTGCAGCATGGTGTCCTGACATGATCAAATCCATCACTTCTCATTGTAAAGGACTCAGCCTTGCCAGGATCTTGGCCATCTATGAAAAGGCATCTTTGGGAGCAAATTTCTTATATCATTTCACTAGGGCATGCACTTCAGTTTGACAGCTTCAGTCTCATTTCCATCAGATTCATTTCGGTCAGGTCAAGACAAAGTTTCTCCAAGGAGGTTCTCCTTATTCTTGTGTGTGTGTGTGTGTGTGTGTGTGTGTGTGTGTGTGTGTGTGTGTGTGTGTGTGTGTGATTGGATCACCATAAGATACAGTTACAAAGTTGTTCATGATTGGGGGCGGAAGTGGTGGCACAAGCAGTAGGGCGTCTGCTTTGCATGCGCTAACCTAGGATGGACTGCAGTTTGATCCCCTAGTGTCCCATATGGTCCCCCAAGCCAGGAGCTATTTCTGAGTGCATAGCCAGGAGTGACCCCTGAACGTTACTGGGTGTGGCCCCAAAACAAAAAACAAAGTTGTTCATGATTGAGTTTCTAGTCATACATATCCAACAACCATTCTTTCACCAGTGCACATTTTCTCCAACCAATGTCCCCAGTTTCCCTCTTGCCCTCCCTCCCTACCCCACTTGCCTCTGTGGCAGACATTCCCCCTTCTACTATTTTTCTTTTAGGCATGTGGTTTGCAATATTATTACTGAAGGGGTATCATGCATAGCACTTTACCTACTTTCAGCACCTAGTTCTTGTCCAGATTGATCATCTCCAATTATCATTATCATAGCCAGAATCTGGAAATTCAAGTGTCTGAGAACAGATGATTGAAGAAACTGTGGTACATCTACACAATGGGATACTACACAGTTATTAGGGAAAATAAAGTCATGAAATTCACTTATAAATGGGTCGGTATGAAGATATTATGTTGAGTGAAGTGATTCAGAGGGAAAGGAATATACATGGAATGATTGCACTCATTTGTGGAATATAAAAAAAAACCTAAGATAGTATGGTGATAATATCTAAAGACAATAGAGATGAGAGCCAGGAGGACTGGTCCCTGGTACAAAGCTTGCCAAAAAGGAATGGGGGGGGATATATGTAGGGCAGAGATGAGAAATATAGTTCTCAAAGGAAACACCTGGTTGATTTTATGAACTTAATTCTAATTTTGGTTGTTTTGTTTGTTTGGGGGCCACACCTGGCAATGCTCAGAGATTACTCCTGGCTCGAACTCAGGAATCACTTTCCTACCACAGACCATATGGGATGGCCAGGATAAAACCAGGTTGGCCGCATGTGAAGCAAGTGCCCTATGTGCTATTCCATCTCTCCAGCTCCTTGACTGTGCTTTTGTTTTGTTTTGTTTTGTTTTGTTTTTCGGTCACACCCAGTGACATTCAGGGGTTACTCCTGGCTATGCACTCAGAAAGCACTCCTGGCTTGGAGGATCTAACCATGGTCCATCTTAGGCTAGCGCACACAACGCCTTACTTCTTGCTCCAGCCCCCTTGACTGCTTTTGAAGGAGATATGCATCATAATGCCTGTGCTACACTATTCCAAACATCTCTTTTCTTGATCCTTCTGCATTCAGCCCATGGGAACAGGTTGCACTCCCTAAATTAGCTGGCACATGAGCCTCAATCCCTATGCTATAGCCATTCTCTAGAGAGCCAACAGAGCAACTTCAGGTCCCAGTGGGGAGCAGGAATGGAGCAGGGTCTGAGAAGGAGACCCCAAACACTTAGACCCCTCCCCCATCATTTCATCATGAAACCAAACTCTTGGGGTTACAGTTTCAGAAATGTAAGTGGTAGGGGGGAAATGGACTGAAGAGGGGATCAGGACATGGTGAACAGGGAGGGGAATGGCAATTAAGGCCATTTATATGGAACATGGCCTCAAAAAGTGGCTCTTTTCTAAGAGCCTTTTTTTGGGGGGGGGGTTAGAAGGGGTCATATCTGGCAGCGCTCAAGGGTTATTCCTGGCTCTGCACTCAGAAATTGCTCCTGGCAGGCACAGGGCACCATATGGGATGCCGGGAACCATCATCCGTCTTGATCTGCTATGTGCTATCTCTCCGGCCCTTAGAGAGCTTTTTAAAGGTGTTCTAGTGAGTTTATAAAACTATTAACATGGGGCAAACAGTGTGCAGAAGCTGTAGGAGGCTGGGGTTGATGCATCTGCCTCAGCTGAAGACCGCAGGGCAGATGTGTGGAGTAATGTGGGGAGAGGCAAGTGTCGCTCAGCTGCTCTCCAGGGCCTGAAGGACCTTTTCGTGACATGCTCAGCACCCAGCTGAGAGCAGAGCAGGTGGAGGCCTGGAACCTTGGGTAAAATGAACTTACCCAGGGACTGTGGCAGCCAACTGGCTCTCCCATATAGGAATGTCTGTGTAATTCTTCATTCGCTTCCTTTCCCTTCCTCTTATGGTTGGTGGAGGTGCTGTAGTGCTTAGAGGTCTTTGGTTGTGGTGCCTGCATGGGTGTTCTCGGAGAGCACATTCCTAGTGAAGAACCACCGGTGTAGGCCTGGGCTTTCACATATCTCTTTAGTGGTGGTGTTCATGAGGGTTGGGGGGGGGCGACAGACATACCTTTGTTGTTGTTTTTTTGTTTTTGTTTTTGGGCCACACCCGGTGATGCTCAGGGGTTACTCCTGGCTATGAGCTCAGAAATTGCTCCTGGCTTGAGGGACCATATGGGATGCTGGGGGATTGAACCGCAGTCCGTTCTAGGCTAGCTCGGGCAAGGCAGACACCTTATCACTTGCGCCACCACTCCGGCACCGGGAACATATCTTTATGTTGCTTATACACACATGAGGCTGTCATATAGCTGAAAATCAACTCACACTCCAAGGCTGTCATATAGCTGAAAATCAAGTCACACTCCAAGGATCACAGATAATACCTGGCCAGGATCAGGCTCAGCACATGTGGGGCACTAGGGACTTGAGTTTGCGACTATATGCGTGTCATATTCTGAACCACCTTTCTAATCTTCCTGGTCGACAGGAATTACTCAGAAGAAATAAAAATCTAAAGTCCACTGTAGAATAGTGTAAAGGATATATTTTCCTACTCATAATCCCAACCGACTTACAAATTACTAATCATTTTCACTTGTTAACTAATTGTCTTCTAATTTTAATTATTAAAGCCCATGTGTTATTTACATAATTATACTTAAATATCATATTTACATAGTTATCTCCTAATCTCCTAGAATTTTTTGAGAGGGTCACACCCAGCTGTGCTCAGGGAATGCTCCTGGCAAACTTTGGGGTGGGGCCTCTGAGGATCTGGGGATCAAACTGGCTGCATGCAGGGCAAGCACACTATATAGGCAAGCACTACTATAGCCCTAACCCTAGTCACCATATCATTTTCAGTAACAACACAGCATTGCCTTTTTGGGGAGTGGGTACCTACACGTAACAAAGCTCAGAGTTTACTCCTGGCTCTGTGTTCAGGGATCACTCCTGGTAGTGCTTATGTGGTGCCAGGGATCTCATCTGAGTTGGGCCACATTCAAGGCAAGCTCCCTGCCCTATTATCTCTCCTGCTGTCTTGTGTCATCCTAACAGCTTACTCCCAGCTCTGTGTTCCGAGATCACTCCTGATGAGGCTCAGGTAGCCATATGACATGACAAGAATGGAATCCAGATCAAACATGTGCAAGGCAAGTACCCTGTGGCTATGGCTCACAGCTTTGCTTTCTATTGACACACCCAACCCGTCTCAAGTACCCACACTAATGATTACTTCCAGTTGTTCACTCTTACAGTTAATGCTGCGATGAAAATCTTTTGCATATGGCAGCACACCTAACTTTTAAACTGATGATCTCTTTTGGATTTTGCTGAAGTTTCCCTGGAGGGCCCTTGAGTGCTCCTTAGACTGGTCACTTGTTTCCTTCTGAATCAGTCACAGGAAGGGGGCAGGAAGCAGCCTCGACAGCCAATCCTGCGCCACAGCTGGGCTGGCGCTCAATCGTTATTGGGTGAATGAAGGCTGTATTAGGCAAGACAGCCCTGCACCACTAAGCAAGACCGGGAGAGCAACAGAGGATCTCAGCATTTTGAAGCTGTAACCTTGTTAACACGTAACACACTCTTTGTGGCTGTCAATGACTAAAAATGTATAATGAGCACTGACCCAAGGAACTTATTAATCTACATTAATTATATAGATATCTCTTCTGAATGCTTTGCCTTACTCCAGAAAGAACGCTTTGGGGAAGGGCACACCTGGAGGAGGCTGTGATGTGGCTAGAGTTGAACATGCAAAGCAGGCACCTTATCCTCTGTACTATCTCTCTGAGCCCAGAAAGAGCTCTTATATGCCACAAATACAGTAAGGATGGAATGGGGGAGGAATAAATACCACTAATCTGTTCCCAGAGGAAGATGCAACCGTGATAGTAATGTAAGACCTTCTAAATTATTTTTTTATTGTTTGTTTATTCACTTGTAGTGGTGCTCAGGGGACTATATTGGGTGCCAGGTATCAAACCTGAGTTGACCTCATGGAAGGCAAGCACCCAGCCCCTAAATTAATTTCTATCACTTGCATTAAAGTTGACAATATAAGATAGTATTCTTAGCATTCAAGTTAATTAAATTTGATCAGATGTTTGGTGGCCTTTGCACACAGATGTGGAGGACAATACTTCTTCCTTCTCCACTGTCTTTTCCTAAAGCTGCTGCTGCTGCTAGAAACATATTTCCCAAGTGACCACATAGCAGGGCCTTGGAATGACTTACACATTTACTCTCCTTAACAACTCTCTGATATCAGTGTTGTTAGTCTCTGATTTTACAGATGAGTAAAAGAAGCACTGATTAGGCATGTTCTATGCATTGTTTCTCTATGCATAGCTTAGTTCTAATTTGGACCCAAGCATGTTGATATTGGTGCATATCAAGGGTGTTTACATTTGGTATGGTTTAATGGATGTAAATGACAGCACAGGTGTTGATGTGTTAGAGGACTAGAGAGATTGGACAGGGCTTAAAGTGTTTGTCTTGCACGTAGTCAACCCAAATTCTATCCCCAGTACCACATGATTCTCTCTTCCCAGAACTGCTGGATGTGACTCAAGCCTACCTCACCCTAGAAATATTAAACAGATTTGGGTTTGAAAATAGAACAATTCCATGAGCTAATTGTTTTAGCTAGGATAGACCAAGTATGCTACCTTGACAAGCAGGCCCCATATCAGACCCAACACAGCCACCATCATTTCCTTGCTCACAGAAGCAGGTGACAGTCCAGGGCAACCCTGTCTTCTAAGAGATCCAATAGCTATTGTGGAGGGAAAAAAAAAAAGATGGATGCATGGACAGTGCCTGGAGCTACTAACTCAGTCTGGCGGGCCTGCATGTCACTTCTGTTCACTTTTCTTTTTCTTTGTTTTTTGGACCTCACCCTGTTGGTGCTCAGGTATTGATCCTGGTTCTGCACTCAGGGATTACTTCCAATGGGGCTCAGGGGACCATATAGGGTACTGGGGATTAAACCCAGGATAATTGCATACAAAGCAAGTACTCTACCTGCCGTACTATCTCTCTAGGCCTTTTGCTCACTGGATGAGAAAAAAGAAGAACAATGACAGCAGTAATGTCTGCCATACTCACAGTCATTCATTCGTTATGGTGTTCATTTATTCATTCAGCACCTTCAATGCCAAAATACCAATTGCTAAGCTTCCAGGGATATAAAGAGCAATATAGGGACTGGAGAGAGATAGTACAATACGTAGGGTGCTTACCTTGCCTGTAGCAGACACAGATTCGCTCCCCAACATCCCATATGGTCCCTGACTACAGAACCAGGAGTAACTTCTGAGTGTTGCTGGATGTGGTCCACAAATAATTATGCTTTTCCACTTTGATAGTCTAAATCATAATTTCCCGAAGATATCCTGATCCTAATCTCTCAAACCTTTGAATAAGGCACATTCCATAGCTCAAGTCACATGCGTTGGAACTTGAGATGGGAAAATCATCCTGGAACATCTGAGCAGGAGGGGAAAGGACAAAGGTAAAAAGGAGAATTAGAAAGAGGAGATGATGTTGGGAGGGAAGGTGCCTCAGAAGGAGGGCATTGTAAAACTGCAGTGGCCTCTCTCCTGATCATTCCAGGACTAAGTGAAAAAAGAGCATAGCTCAAGCATGGGACCAGGCACAAATGTCTGGGAGAGGAGAGTGTGAGGGAAAGAGTCTGCAGGGGATTCAGAGAACTTGCCTGATTTCTTACAACAGTTGGTGTGGCCTTTGTCCCATTGTTTCCAGCAAGTGCTTCACAGATCTGGAGACTGGCCAAGATTGAGGCCAGGGGAAACAGAGAAAAAGAAACAAAATCCAGCAAGAAAATATTGCAATAGCCTAACAACTGAAAGAAAAAAAAAAAAGGATTGAGGGTATAAACAATTCTCTTCAACTGAAGGAAAATCCTTTGGAAAGTTAGGCAGCTTCAGAAAAATCCACCAGCTTCTCACAAGGATTCTCTGATGCATTGAGTTAGCATGTGAAGATTCATGACGGTTTTGACCTTAAAGGAAGCAACTGTCCTGTAGAAAGCTGTTGACAGTTACTGCAAATACACAAAACACTATGATTTCTTCATCACTGGCTTCAGTCATTTGCCACTCTAAAGCTTGTGAACTGATAAGAAAATATACAGTGGTGGGGCTGGAGCTGTGGCGCAGTGGTAGGGCATTTGCCTGCATGTGGCTGACCTAGGACAGACCATGGCTCGATCCCGAGGCATCCCATATGGTCCCCCTAGCCAGGAGGGATTTCTGAGTGCATAGCCAGGAGTAACCCCTGAATGTCAATGGGTGTGCCCCAAATACCAAAAAAAAAAAGAAAAAAGAAAAGTAAAAAGGAAATATACAATGGAGGCTCAAACTGTGTTTGAGGAGAACCTTTTCTGGAACCTTGGATTATTTCCTACTTGATATTCCTCTCCCACCCTAGGGAGTGTCAATAAAAGCAGGGATCTGAGGAAGGCAGAGACTCATTCTTCAGTGTTCCACTGAGCCATGTTTCATCTTTTTTTTTTTGGATTTTGGGCCACACCCGGTGATGCTCGGGGGTTACTCCTGGCTGTCTGCTCAGAAATAGCTCCTGGCAGGCACGGGGGACCATATGGGACATCGGGATTCGAACCAACCACCTATGGTCCTGATCAGCTGCTTGCAAGGCAAACGCCGCTGTGCTATCTCTCCGGGCCGCTGTGTTCCATCTTAAGAGCAGAAAGCTTGGGTGGCTGAATTCCTTGCTTGAGCACTGGATTTCCTGAACCCATTCTTGTGTACCACTTAAATATAAATATATAGTGAAGGAAAATGACCTTAATGATCTTCCATGTGGTCCCATTCTGGGCAAAGAAAATTAAGAATGTAAAAATTCAGAACTACTAATTTCCCCACAACTGAGTCATCCCAGGTAAGCTCAGTCTCCAGGTAAGGCTTCTTGGAGTGAGAGTAGGTCAACCCTGCTGAAAGGCCCACCACCCCAACCACACCAGACCTACTACTGCATACGAAAAGCCACAATTTCATGAGGAAATTCAAGAGAGGTCAAAATGCAGAATCATTCCAATTCCACAGCTCCTGGGGTATATGGCCATTTATGCAGCCTTGGGGCAGCTCCAATTTCCACCAAATTTCCACTGACAGCCTCATAATATTAACAGCAAATTTTATTAGATAGGAAAGTTGAGTCAAAGCCCACAAAGATCATCGAGAGAACAAAAAGGAACACAAAAGGCTCCATTAAGCACTAAATAACTCAGTAAATCCTCAGACAGACTTTAATAACCCTTTGTGAGATTTATGTTGTAACAAGAAATATAAAGTAAATAATTTTGTGTTTGCTAAGGGGACAGGCCTGAGGGTAGCTGTAAACCTGGGGGCAATTGTGGAGGGAAAGTACAATGATGGCAATTTCATACTTTTAGAACACTTGAGTACCTAAAATAACTGTATTATGAGCAACTTTGAAAATCATGGTGTTTAGTACAATTTTTAAAATTCAGAACTGACCTGTCAGAGGTGAAAATATGCTGAAGCTTAAAATCCATCAGATTTTTTTTTTTTCGTTTTTGGGTCACACTCGGCAACACTCAGGAATTACTCCTAGTTCTACACTCAGAAATCGCCCCAACAGGCTCAGGGGACCATATGGCATGTCGAGATTCGAATCACTGCCCTTTTGCATGCAAGGCAAATGCCTTACTGCTGTGCTATATCTCCAGCCCAAAAGCCACCAGATATATTAATTGTATCTTTATCATTAGTGTTTACTTCTTAGAACAGAATCATTTCTGGCTTCCTCAAAACAAATAATATTAATTATCAAATATGTCTTATCATCTGCATTTTTCTAGTCTTAGCCTTTGAGATACTAGTAATTATCATTAAAATGTATAAAATATTAGGATGTATTCATAAAATGGAACACTGGACAGCTATAAAAAGGAATAAATAGTTATAGCTATAGGCACATAAACAGAAACATAAAGATAATCTTTTAAAATGTAGTTAAGTAAGGGGCCAGAGCGGTAGTGCAGCAGTAGGGCATTTACCTTGCATGCAGCTGACCCAGGATGAACCTCGGTTCAATCCCCAACAAGCCAGAAAGCAGCCAGTAGCGATATCTGAGCACATAGCCAGGAGTAACCTCTAAGTGTCACCGGGTGTGGTCCAAAACAAAACAAAAAACCCAAAAAACAAAACAAAACAAACCCCTATAGAATAAATATTTTATTATTTTTATAAAAATTAGGGACATACTTAGACACATTTAAATGTTTGAGATTAGAATTAAAAAGAAGGGGCTGGAGAGATAGCATGGAGGTAAGGTTTGCCTTGCATGCAGAAGGATGGTGGTTCAAATCCCAGCATCCCATATGGTCCTCTGAGCCTGCCAGGAGCAATTTCTGAGCATAGAGCCAGGAGTAACTCCTGAGCGCTGCTGGGTGTGACCCCCCCAAAAAAACCACAAAAACAAAACAAACAAAAATAATAGAAAAGAAATCTTTTTCTGTCTGAATTTTTTTTTTTTTTTTATGGTTTTTGGGCCACACCCGGCTGCACTCAGGGGTTGCTCCTGGCTATCTGCTCAGAAATAGCTCCTGGCAGGTACGGGGGACCATATGGGACGCCGGGATTTAAACCAACCACCTTAGGTCCTGGGTCGGCTGCTTGCTAGGCAAACGCCCCTGTGCTATCTCTCCGGCCCCTCGGTCTGAATTTTTGGTCAACTTTTACAATGCTTAAATTTTTATCAAACAGACTTAAAAACATTAAAATAACAATTAAAAGTCTTCTATTGCATAACTTACCCTAATGTTTTTTATTTCCTCCCAAACAATATTTTGTTTGCTTCATCATATGTAAATAAATGCATAGCACTTAAATCATGGTGCTTCAAATAAATGTTGCACCAGGGAGATAGTCCAGTGAGCAGAATGCTTGTCTTGCATCCAATTGACTCAGGTTAGACCCCTGACATTGCATACAGTCTCCCAAGACCTTCCAGGAGTGATCCCTGAGCACTGAGCCAAGAGTAAGTCCTGACAGCGATTGCATGTGGCCCAAACACAAAACAAACAAACAAAAAATTGTAACATTTAAATCTCCTTTAATAAAAAATTATTTTATCTTAATTGTGTAGAATAGCACTTACTAGTTATAATCATTTTTGTACTTACCAATACTGCAATTTTTTTTAGAGAAGACTTGTTATATAGAATAATACTGTGACTTTAAGCTTCAAAAAGGGGCTGTAACTCAGAGGTGCAGTGCTCATCTTTATGTGTGAGGCCTTGGATTTGATCCCCAGCAGCACAAAAAAAAAAAAAATAGAGTTTTCAGAAAAAAAAACGCCAAGCCTTGTTGTACCCTGGAATCCATTACTCTTATTAGTGCTAGTAGTACTAATTCTATTGTCCTATCAGGTAATCAAATAACTTGATGACTCTATAGATACTTTAGATCCTTTTTGTTTTTTTCTATCATGACTGTAACTCATGTAGTGGTGATTTCTTTATTTTTATGGGGTTTTTTTTTGGGGGGGGGTCACACCCGTCATCACTCATGGGTTACTTACTCCTGGCCTAGCCTCAGAAATCACCCCTGGCAGGCACGGGGGACCATATGGGGTGCTGGGAGTCAAACCACCGTCCTTCTGGATGTAAGGCAAACGCTCTTACCTCCATGCTATCTCTCCGGCCCCCGATTTCTTTATTTTTTAATCAAGTCATTTCATAGGATGAAATCTAAAAATTTAAATTTCCTCTGAAAAATGCCAAATAACAGTCATCATTCAAAAGTGTTAAAACTAGCTTCAAATTTGGAAATATTTTGATGTGCATAGTAGTAGCTAGGTGAAAAGGCAGTTGGGTAAAATTACGTCAAAATGAAAACATGTTATCATGGGATGATTAGAATTTCTTGCTATTAAAAAAAGAAAATATGTCTATGGCCACCAAATGCTTACTTAGTCTGTGCTGCCTGTCCTAGATTAATATTTCACAGTACTGGAACAGGAACTACGCTTGGTGCACGAGCAGTGCTGAATCATACAGGGGATGGCAGGACCAGAGTCTAGGGCTTAAATGGCAGCGTTTGGCCACTGAGCCAGCCGGGGCTCCAGGGTGACTCTTGGAGGCTCGCTGCTTCCTTTAACCACACCCAGGCTCCAGGTAGGTGCATCTTTGTGTCAGGGTCAGCGGATCCACATAACCAGCTGCTCTTTGGTGCTGACATCTGGTAGGTTCCTCGGGCCAGCGTGACCTTCACAAGTCTTAAAATTCTGAGAAATTGTTGCAACAGGCCAGCCCCACAAAATCTTTACGTAAAGAAAGAGCAAAAAAATCCCCCAGATGGTCGAGCTTCTCGGTGCCAAATCGGGCACTGGGAGCAATTGTGCGTGCGTAGCGCGTCATCTAGTGGTGACCTGTGCCCCTGAGGTTTCTCCACAAACGTGATCCGCAGGAAAAGGCTCCTTTGAGTTTTCTCCCGGGAGGCCTAAGTGATGAGGGTCTCAGGGCTCAAAGGCACTTTAGAGAAGCCAAGAAGAGTCTGTCTCTAAGATGCTGCATGTTTCGATGGAGCTGCCCCTTTCCAGACCCTGCCTGCAAATCCAGGATATAGGGTGTGTGTTGAGATTCAGAAAAAATGTTTTTCGTGTGCTCTGTGACATGATAAGCAAGGGAAGAAGAGGGCAAAATAAAAATATAATAATAACAATATAATTATTATATATCATTTTATTATTATTATTTTGGTTTGGAGCCATAATGGGCAGTACTCAGGGTTGACTTCTCACCCTGCACTCAGAGGCCATGTGGGATACTGGGTTTTGAACCCAGATTGGCTACAAATGCCCTACCTACTAACCTATCACTCTGACCCCAGAAAGGAATTTAAAAAGCCATTGAAAACAGGCATTATTAGACAAATATAAATTAAAAAATTTATTGAAATAAAATTACAGCTTGTATCATAAAAAATGATCATAGCTCACTCAGTGTAGACTAGATTATTTGAAAAGCCCACGACTGCTTGGGAAATTGAATTTGTAATTTTAAAAGTCTCCAAGAAAGAAATCTCCAGACCCAGATGGTTGCACAGGAGAATTCTTTCATACCTTTATTGAAGAGGCAACCCTATCTCTATTCATGCCCTGCCAGAAAATAGAAGCAGGAAGATGGTGTCTATCCAATATCAAAACCAGAAAAAATGCTAGAAGAGAAAAACTACAGATAAATGTTCTTCCCAAGAAACTACTACTAGCAAGCAAAATTTAGCTATAAATATTTAAAAACTCTATTCCAAGAACAAGTGGAATATTTTAGGGATGCAAGACTGACTCAATTGTTGAAAATCAGCAGACTCTTTCATTTGAACAAGTTGGTGGAGAAAAATCACACTACCATATAAACAGTCATTGCTGAACCAAATCTGGGTTCTGTTGTTTCAAGGCCAAACCTCAAGAGACTGGAGTTGAAGCAAGATAAAAAGTTCAGGGACTAAGAGCCTGAGAAGATGGTGGATTCCCTCCCCTATATGCTCCTACCCCCAATCCCAAACCCCATAATGATTTAAATCCTTACAGGTTTGGGAGTTAAGTTAATAACTTTGGGGCTGGAGCAGTAGTACAGCAGATATGGCACTTACATGCATACGGCATGCATATGGCTGGCCCAGATTCAATCCTCAACATCTCATATGATCCCCTGAGCACTGTGTACAGAGCCAGGAGTAACCCCTGAGCACTGTTGGGTGTGGTCCCCAAACAAAAACAAAGAGCATGGGCATAGGAGGGAGTTCTATCTGCAGCTATCCCATTGGGCCTACTGGATGGAGCCCTGGAAACGTTGTTTGTTCCTCAAACCCAGCTGAGACAATCCTCCTCCACCAGGGTTTTTCACAGGGCCTGATGCGAGCTCTGCCAAGGGGAAAGGAGTTTCTGGGCATGATCAGAGCCCAGAGTGTTTCCAGAGGATCTGCCATTTGCTCCCCTCATTCCCCATCATATCTTGATCTGTAACTGGACCTGGTTCAACATTCTACACAAAGTGTTAAGATTGAAGGACATGGCAAAGACCTATGGTGGAAGAGAGGTGAGAAGAAGCATATATATATATATATATATATATATATATATATATATATATATATATATATATATATATATATATATATATATATATATGAGAAGAAAGATGTCCCTAATGTTTCCTCTCTAAAATGATTGCCTTGAATGCAGACTTGATGCCAGGAACAGTCACAGCCATCTTGTTACCATGAGAAAAGAGCAAGTGACTTGCAAAGAAGCAGCCAGACGCTTATGTGGCTAAACTGGCTGTAACAGTGGAAACCACATGCTGTGTTATTTCCCCCTAAGGGACAAAGACAGACATGTGGGTTCTTAGCCCCTATTCATGGGTATTTGTTACTTTTTTTTTTTTTGCCAAAAAAAGAGCTATAGTACATGCAGTAGGCAGGGTGTTTGCTTTACACACAGCCAACAAGAGTTTAATCACTGGTACACTCATTGGATGCAAGGAACCCTGCCAGGAGGGATCCCTGAGTGCAGATTCTTGAGCATTGCTGGATGTGCAACCCCCCAAGTTTCTAAACTGTACAAACTGGGGGCAGGAACAGTAGGACGTAATTAGTGAGGCATTTGCCTTGCATGTGGCTGACCCAGTTTCTATGATCCACTAAGCACCGACAGGCATGATTCTCTAGTTCAGAGTCAGATGTAAGCCCTGTGCATTATCTGGTATAGCCCAAAATACAACCAAGCAACCAGCCAAACAAACAAACAATACACTCGGGCTTAATTGTCTCCCTTATGCAGACAAGGAAAGTCAGGCTAGAGACAGTCTTGCTCACAGTCCCTTTGCTCATTCAGAGAGCATGAGCTGAGGTGTTTTTCTATCGTGAAAACCAAATTCAAAAGAATAGAAAGGAGCCAAGGATCTCTGGCTTGGGGGTCAAGACTCAGGCCCTTACCTGAGTTGATTCCCAGCACATACAGGAACCCTGATGGGTCACAACACTGCTGGGTTAGAAAAGAATCGCATCATGGGGTGCCAGTACAGACTGTCCAATCTTGGTTTGGGGTGAGCTTTGCTGGAGAGATCACCCAACCCTCATTTCCGCTCCCTCAGAAAAGCACACATGAAGCATTTGCTTTGTGTGCAGGAGTGCTGGTTTGGATCCTTGGCACCTCACGGTCCCCTAAGCATGAAAAAAATTTGGCCTGATGTCCTCTCCACCTTGAATCCTGTTTTAGGCCATACCAGGAGATGCTCCAGGGGACCATAGTGTTTTGGGGATCAAGCCCAGGCGTCTTGCCTTTGGGGCCCCTTAAATTACCTCCCTGGTGGTCTTGAACCCTCTGACCAGCATGCGGCAAGGAGGCGATGACTAGAGGGGGTACGTTGGGGGTGCTGCTGTCCATCTCTCAGGCCTGGGGGAATCCTCCTTCTCATCCTACTCAGTAACGACCTCTGTGACTTTCCTCCATCTTGAGCTGTCAACACCCTGAATCTGTCAGGCTGCCTGTACCCCTTTTTGGGGGCAGAGGCTGGGGACCATTACCTGCTCTGGCAGGGTCAGACCCAAATGCTTTGTGGGTTCTTCTCCAGCTCCCAGACCCCAGGGACTCCTCTTCAGAGTTCCCTGATGCCAAGTTTGAGAGGGCCCCAGGCTTCCCGGGTGAAACAGGACATTCGTTCCTAGGGACATTTTTTATTTTTTTGGTTTTTGGGCCACACCCATTTGACGCTCAGGAGTTACTCCTGGCTATGCACTCAGAAATCGCCCCTGGCTTGGGGAGACCATATGGGACGCTGGGGGATCGAACCACGGTCCGTCCTATGCTAGCGCTTGCAAGGCAGACACCTTACCTCTAGCGCCACCTTCCCGGCCCCCCTAGGGACATTTTGTTCAAACTTCAGACTCGGCTTCTATACAAGAGCACTGGGGACAGCAAATTTCCTTTCTTTCTTTCTTTCTTTCTTTCTTTCTTTCTTTCTTTCTTTCTTTCTTTCTTTCTTTCTTTCTTTCTTTCTTTCTTTCTTCTTTCTTTCTTTCTTTCTTTCTTTCTTTCTTTCTTTCTTTCTTTCTTTCTTTCTTTCTTTCTTTCTTTCTTTCTTTCTTTCTTTCTTTCTTTCTTTAATTTTTGGGTCACACCCGGCAGCGCTCAGGGGTTCCTTCTGGCTCTATGCTCAGAAATCACTCCTGGCAGGCTTGGGGTACCATATAGGATGCTGGGATTAGAACCACCATCCTTTTGCATGCAAGGCAAACACCCTACCTCCATGCTATCTCTCTGGCCCTCCTTTGTTTTGTTTTTGGAGACACACCAAGGGGTTCTCAGGTCTTACTCCTGGCTCTGGACTCAGGGGATCAAACCTTGGTCTGCCACATGCAAGGCAAACTCCCCATTGCACATCTCTTCAGCCTGTTGCGTCCAGCTCCAAGTGAACAGGCTTGAAGCAGGGTCATCTCACAGTGAGGATTAAGAAAACAGACATTAAAGAGAATGCATGGAGTAAGGGGGCTGATTGTCCAGCAATAATCAGTCATAGAAGGGTAGATAACAAACAGATTCTCAATTAATGCCAACTAAAGCTAAAGGGGTTTACAAGCTCATTCCCTTACGAGGAATGAGGAGATTTTAGGTATAGTCTCTGAAAGTTGTCTTCCTCCAGGGAAAGGTGACAAATAGGAAACTTTATACAGGGCCCTGGGTGGGTGTCTCATTTTGATAATTTGCGTTAAGAGCCCTTTAGTTTACTATCTGTACCTTCTCTCAGACACCTTGACCTCTAAAGATTTGGGGATTTTCTGCTGTGTAACTTAACTCTACACTTATTTTTAGAGCAAAGCTGGCAGTTCTCAGAGCTTACTCCTGACTTTGTGCTCAGGGCTCACTCCTGGGCAGGCTCAGAAGAACCATATGGGATGCCGGGGAATCAACCTGGTCAGTCACATGCAAGGCAGGTGCCCTACCTGCTGGACTGTTTCTTTAGTTCCAGGGCAATGTTTCTGAGAAGACCCAGACTACACAGGACCCATGAAGGGAAGTCAGGAGGTCAAGAGCCCATGTGTGACTGGCGGCTTGGTCATGCACAGTTCCAGGAGATACCACAAAGTGTGCTGTCTCTGACACCCAGTGGCTGTGACCCTTCCTGTCATTGTAATATGAAGAAGGGGAAAGAGCAGAGAGTGAGGATGTCCCAGGGCTGACCTGATGCAGACATTTCCTTAGATAATGCTCATGGACAGACAATTTGAAATTAAGTTTGTGGGGTGGGATCATGGGGTCCCTCTGAGGGTGCAGAATAGGTTCAGCACATTAAGTAGCAGGTCCCTAAGGTTGTGTTTGGCTGGATCATATGTTGTTCTTGGACCACATTGGCCACATCAGGGCTAGGGCACAGAGACCTGAACCCTGCCCCACAGAGAAGGAAGCTTGGTTTACTGGTTGACAGCGTGGGAAGGGCAGCCTGACAGTTCCGCCCTGTTTCCATCAAAGCGGCTCAGTGGAAGGCCATCTGCTTTTTCTCTCCCCCAGTTCCTCACAGCACTTCAGAAGATGGGAATTGAATTTTAATGCATGCTCCCTGTCCCCAAACTCCCAAACTCTTGTGTGTTCGAAGTGTTGTAATAGGAAAAGGCTCTGTGAAAACATACAGCCTGCCACCCCCAACCCCGGGAGTGGCCCTGACCATACTGGCCCTGGAGTGGAGCTGTGTCTTCTGAGGGCCCGTCCAGACAAGCAGCTCATGTGTGTGCAAGCAGGTGAGTCTGGGTTTCTGTGAGGACCTAAACACGGTGTCTGCTTGAGTGGCAGAGCACATGCCTAATGTGTGTGAGGCTCTGAATGGATCTTCAGAATTATAGTCACCTTAAGAAAAGACAGGCTGGGGCCAGAGAAATAGCACAGTGGTGTTTGCCTTGCAAGCAGCCGATCCAGGACCTAACGTGGTTGGTTCGAATCCCGGCGTCCCATGTGGTCCCCGTGCCTGCCAGGAGCCATTTCTGAGCAGATAGCCAGGAGGAACCCCTGAGCACCACCGGGTGTGGCCCAAAAAACAAAAAAAACAAAAAAAAAAGAAAAGAAAAGAAAAGAAAAGACAGGCTGAAAGCCAGTACGTTCTCAGAAGCTAAGGTGATTCTTTTGAATGTAGTCATCAGTGGTTCAATCTCTAGCACCACCTATGGTCCCCCAAGCACCAGAAGTTGCCCCTGAGCACACAGCCAAGAATAGCACCAGATACCACTGAGTTTGGACCACCTTCAACCTCTACCCCCTAAAAACTTTGCATCAAGGTGGGAGACAGTGTAGGGGTTAAGGCAGACCATGCATACAGTTAACACTGGTTCCATCCCAGGCACCACAGGTTCTCTGGGCATTGCCAGTTGCAGCCATGGAGGTGCCCTGAGGACAACTGGGGTGACCCTGTTGTCCCCAGCACCAAGGGCCCAAGGAGCCCTTGTCCCTTCCTAATGATCCACAATCAGTTTGCGAAGAATCACTGGGAGAGGCCCTCAGGCATCCTGAGCAAAGCTTGGGTGCCCCACCACCACCAAACAACCTCTATGCAAAAGAGGCTGCACGCCATATTATAGGGGCTTACCTTTTTTTTGTTTGTTTTTGGCTCTCCTCTGGCAGTGCTCAGGACTTACTCTTGGCTCTGCACGTAGGCAACACTGGTGGGGATCAGGGGACCATATGTAATTCCAGAGACTGGTTGCTTGTAAGGCAAGTGCCTTAAATTAAACCCTCCCTAACGTCAATCCCCTCCAAAAGATCTCTGAGGCATCGGTCTTGGTTGCCTTGGTTGGCAAGGCAGCAGGTGCTGTTTGTCAATTCGAACACTAGGGGGCACTACTTCCTCTTTGTGCTACTTCTCAAGTTCTGCCAATGAAACAAATGAGAGGATGATACTGGGCCTCATTTTTCTCACCTGGAAGATGGGTCCAACTGGTCTAAGGTTCTTAGAGATGAATTAAGCCACTAAATGTAAAGGACATGTTCTTTTTTGTGTTTTTGTGCTACAACTGGTGATGCTCAGGGCTTATTCCTCGCTCTGCACGCAAGGATCACTCCTGGCAGGCCGCAAGGATCACTCCTGGCAGGCTCAGGGCACCAGATTGGGTGCTAAGGACTGAGCCCAGGCTGCCTCATGCAAGGAAAGCTCCCTGCCCACTGCACGCGCGTGCGAACACACACACACACACACACACACACACACACACACACACACACACACACCAGCTAAAACACCAGGTTTTTCGTTTTTGGGTCACACCCGGCAGTGCTCAGGGGTTACTCCTGACTCTGTGCTCAGAAATTGCAGCTGGCAGGCATGGGGGACCACATGGGACGTCAGGATTCGAAACCACCATCAGTCGTGGGTCAGCCGCTTGGCAAGGCAAACGCCCTACCGCTGTGCTATCTCTCCAGCCCCTAAAATACCAGGTTTCTTAATTATGGGGCTTGCTGGTTGAAATCACATTGTGTGGGTATTTTATTTGTCCAATTTAAATACTGTGGATTATATAGTTGCTCATAATACAGTTGTTTCAGGCATTCAATGTTCCAACTCCAGTCCCACCACAGGTGTGACCTTCTCTACACCATTGTCCCATTCCTCACCCACCTCCAAGCCTGTCCCCCTTAGGCACAAAATAATTTTATATTGCTTGCTCCAATTAAATGGTTAATGAAATTATTGACAAATACTTTTTTTTTTTTTTTTTTTAGTTTTTTGGATCACACCCGGCAGTGCTCAGGGGTTATTCCTGGCTCCAGGCTCAGAAATTGCTCCTGGCAGGCACGGGGGACCATATGGGGCACCGGGATTCGAACTGATGAACTCCTGCATGAAAGGCAAACGCCTTACCTCCATGCTATCTCTCCGGCCCCAAAGATTTTTTTTAATTTAATTTTTATTTATTTATTTATTTATTTTGGTTTTTGGGCCACACCCAGTAACGCTCAGGAGTTACTCCTGGCTATGCGCTCAGAAGTTGCTCCTGGCTTGGGGGACCATATGGGACACCGGGGGATCGAACCGCGGTCCGTCCAAGGCAAGCGCAGGCAAGGCAGGCACCTTACCTTTAGTGCCACCGCCCGGCCCCTATTGACAAATACTTGAGTAAAAGAACATTTGTAAAAATGGTCATACCATAGGGTCCTTAAGTCATTGTGGGTATTAGGGTGATAAAACAGGCTTTATTTGGAGATTCTAGAAAGGGGAGGGAGAGGGAATTTTGGGTTGCTAAGGAGAGGCATCAGGGATGTAGAGGAAAGGACAAAGCACATGCAGCACAGGGTGGCAGCAGGCAGACGGCAGAGCCCTGAGGAAGGTGAGTTGGCAGAGTTCTTGTCAGGATGTCGAACACTCGTGACTGGGAGCGAATCCTCATTGCTTTGTAAGTCCCTGCATATGTCCACAGACAGGGTGGTCCAAGATGAACCAGTGCGGTTTGTATCCCAACAAGAAGGGCTGATCTTAGGGACTAGGACCAGCCAGCACCTAGAGGTGAGGTGCCCTTGAGGGACCTGGGGGCTCAGCTTCAGCCTTGGGCACAGCTGTGTTCAAGCCCATCCCCCAGGGGTCACATATCAGCCAGCTCTGACGAGTTTTAAGGCCATACTCAGTGATGTTCTATTATTCCTGCTCTGCACTCAGGAATTATTGATAGTGCTCAGGGAATGATATGGAATGCTGAGGATTGAACTAGGCCAGATAGGCCCTGTGCCAAAATAAGACCCCTACCTGCTGTACTATCGATGCAGCCCCTTTGGTTGAGTCTTATGAGTGGAGACTGTGTCCCTCTACTTGCCCTTTCAGGCAGATCCATTTCCCCTCATTCCTGAAGCTCAAGGCCAGGAGCTGAGAAGCTACAGTTCTGTTTGAAACTTGTGCAACCAGGATCAGTATTCCTGCTGCAGCCTGGGCCCCATCCCCAAGGGGGCAAGTTCCTGAGAGCTGTTAAAGGAAGCTGGTAATGTGCATGGTGGTGCCCACATGCCTGGTGCCTGTGGTACCACATTTGGTGTGCTAGCTGTGGTTGCTGTATCTTCTCTGGACAGAATCTAAAGATACTTTGGAAATGCTGAGTCAGGAATGACAGGAAACTGAAGTTTTGGCTTAAAGAGAAACTAAGATGCCCAATGTAACACGCACTGAGCACCAGTGTCTCCCCAAGGCTTCTGGCAACTGCACATCTGTCACCCCCTTACTTTACAGGGCACCACAGCAGGGATCTGTGTGCTACAGTACTGAGGGTCTGGGATAGAGCAGATAGTCAGCCATTTGAGGTACCCAAACTGATGGGTTGAAAAACTAGACTATAGGGCCCGGAGAGATAGCACAGCGGCGTTTGCCTTGCAAACAGCCGATCCAGGACCAAAGGTGGTTGGTTCGAATCCCAGCGTCCCATATGGTCCCCCGTGCCTGCCAGGAGCTATTTCTGAGCAGACAGCCAGGAGTAACCCCTGAGCACCACGGGTGTGGCCCAAAAACCAAAACAACAATAAACTGGACTGTAAACAAGCTCAACAAACCAGAAGTCAGTGGCAGACAGACCCCTTAGCCGCTCCTGGTCAGGCTGCAAGTGCCTGTCACTTCACTGCAGCCAACTCAGTGCCTGGCACCCCCACTGCCAGCAGCCCCCGCACACACAGGCTACACACCGCACAAGGAGGAGAAGCACACTGGCTGGGTATTAATACTTTTAATGTTTCACATTGCTTTTCTCAGGAGACTTACAACAAAAATACATGAAATTCTGTGTGTCCATATACTGGGCAAATGACAACAGCTAAACAGGACCCGTCTCTAAAGTCTCCAGCCCATCCATCCACTAGAAGGGAACCACAACATGATTAGACATGAGCATGTCGCCCTGCATATAGTTTCCATCACAGAGACTGGCAGACTCGTGGGGCGGGGGGAGGACATAAAATTAAAATAAATAAATGAACACAGTCCAGCACCTCCATCTCCACTTCTTTCCCTCCCCTATTTTTCTTCATGTGGCAGATGGGATGAGAACATGAGGACTCGGTACATAGGACTGTGTGCTATGTTGAGTGCCAAGCAGACATGTGAGTTCCTGAGATGACCAAAAAAAAAAAAACAAAAAACAAAAGCACTTTTCAGGGCCGTTCAGGGTGGCCACCGAGATGGGCTGCAGGAGAGGGGATGGGCAAGGCCTGCTGAACCCAAGTGTCCGTTTGTCCAGACCACAAAGTCTAAATGGCCACTGGTGATGGTGCTGGTGGAAAAGCAACGCCTGCCAAACCTCCAAGAGACAGGGAAGTCAACACCTGGGCTTGTTTTATTTACTGTTTTGTTCTGGGGCAACACCTGGCAGAGCTTTGGGGACCAAATGTGGTGCCAGGGATTGAACTGGGATTGTCTGCATGCAAGGTTATGCATTTTAATCCCTGTACTATCTCTTTGTATTACCACAAAACCACTTTTTTGTTTACAAAAATCCTTCACATCCACCTGTGTTCAAGAATAACTTAGGATATTAATCAGTTCTGTAAGAATAGGGTGACTAGAAAAACACTAATGACGGAGAAGTACTAACATACATGGAAAACAAAGCTGGGACAGTTTGTGTTTTTAGCCCAAAGATAAAAGATACATACCCACACCCACATGTAGCCTAGAAGACAACCCTGGATCAGAGTCAGCCTCGAATGTGCTTGGTTTGGAAATAGACTATCAGGAGACACTGGTAAACAGGACAGGGCAGCTCAATAGGTTAGTTGGGTCTGAAGCTCTCCTTCATGGGGCAAGGGTGCCAACCAGGCTCTAACCAAAGACAACTGCTAACCTTTTCTTATCTAGGACCATTAACACCTCAGGAAAAAAAAATGAGAAAGAGAAATGGACAAGAGGAAGAAACAGAGAGGAGAGAGGCCAGATGCTCAACAGTGGTTCCATCACTGCCCACCCGCGGGTTTGAGGCTTGTGACTTCATAGACGCACCCTGTGGTGCCCGCTGAGCGCCCGGCACAGCTGGTCTTGAGAAACCCCAGTGCAATGCTGCCCACCTTCCACCCATCACTTCCATCCCTGACGGAAACCCAGGAGGCCCTGGGTGTGCGTACAGGACTCCTGGGAGAGAAGCTCAAGAATTTTCCTGAGATCTTCGCCTTGAATCCGGGAGAAAAGCAGTGGTGCGTGTATAGCTGGCAGCATCCGCACCGGGGCTTAACCTCAGCAGCCCGCCTGCAGGATGTTGCCGCCAGAGCGCTTGGTTACTGACAGAGTTGTGAAGACCTGCAGGTGAGAAAGCAGAAGATGTTTAGGCACTGGGGTGAGATGTGGCATTGAAACCCCTGAATAACGAGAATAATGGGCACCTGCCTGCTCAGACCACCAAAATGGCACTCACAGGGCCAAGGACTCTCCATTTCCCAAGTGGATCAAAGGGGAAAACCATTTAAAGCCAATCTAAGAGAGAAACCCAGTACTGGGTCCCATTTATTGAAGAAGATGCTAGCACAGAGAGGATGGATATCCCAGGGGGCCAGGAGCTCATGCTGGCCCTAATGTAACACCCATTACCTGACAACAAAGAAAGGGCGGGAGCCCAGGGAAGACTCCAGGCAGAGGTAAAAGGTAAACACACATACACGCACATATAGCCCCAGCTCAGGGACTTGAGAAGAGCCAGGAGTGCCCCTCCCCTGACTTTAAGGGAATGTCGAGGTCACACGGCTGCTACTACTTTTTCAGCTCAGGACTGTTATTTCTGTGGCATCTTTAAGCTTACACACACACACACACACACACACACACACACACACACACACACACACACACACACACACACACACACACACACACACACACAAGCACGCACGCATGTAGCTCTCACTGTCCCACAACGTACACACAATGCCATCATTCATGTGTTGAATGCTTTCCCTGGTGCCTGTCTCGGCACCTTTCCAGGCTCTCCAACTCACTGCCAACAGGCATAGGTCAAGAGCTGGTGACTTGCCAGGGCAGCTCCTGCCCCAGGGCTGGAGGTACTACAGGGACTTGGCAGACAGGCGAGTTACCTGCACCAACTGCTGTCCACACACTCAGAAATGAGATTCCATGTTCACAGACACAGCATGGAGCTGAGAGCCTGCAGGAGCTCTGCCTGCTCTTGCTCAAGGTTGCCAGATACTCTCTCAACTGTCAGCAAACAAGCATCTTTGTGGGAATAACCACACACAGGCATCATTAGTGACTTTCAATCAGCTGATCCAGGGATGGCCGAGGAGTCTTTAGTCCAGTGAGAGTCTCAAGTGATTCATCCTAATGATGATGGGCTCTGGGTCCCAGAAGAGATTTTCATGCAACAAGTGTCAACACTGCATTGTGGGTTCCTGCAGTGCCTACTGCACTGTCAGCTATCAAGAGCAGCTTCTCTTAGTTGTTCCACAAACAGAAAACCAACATCAAGACAGAAAGGCTCCGTCCGTCTCAGCTCGTCTCAGCTCTTTTCTACCCTCAGACAATGAGGAGCACAATGCTCTCAGTCCAGCCCCTCCTCCCTCCTCTCAGAGAGAAGAATCCCATCATCTTTACAGCCCTTGTATTTCCCTGAACGTGATAGTCTTTGTTGCCCTGCCCACCCCTGCCCCTCGTCCAGCTTCTCTGTGAGTCACACCACCAACTACCAATCCTTTATTCTCTCTCCACTACCAACAAGGGCATCAGGCCTGAACTGCCCCTCCTCCTGCTTCGATTCTGTCACTTCTGGCCATGCTTACACCAACCCGAAGATCTATGAGTTGGGAGAGCCCATTTCTGAATCTGATTGTGCCTGTGCCCAAGCCTGTGGGGAGGCCTTTCCTGTGGAACTTCCCACCTACACCCGTGATACTGGGCACACTCCATCCCAAGGGTCAGCACCAGGCAAGGCAACTGCCTTAACTCCTGTGCTATCTCTAACGAAACCTTTGCTTTAGAAGCAAAAACCCAAGAGCTCCTTCAAGTCCAACTTTGTGAATCAAGCCTCTGAAGCAATGAGGTCTTGCTGGGGGCCATGGAGTTTTATCCCGGAATATCTGGCTGTGGGCCCCACCCCCAAAAAATGTGTCTGGGGGCAGGGGGAACCATGAGCCATGGCTTATAAGGAATAACTAGCAATGACAGCAAGATTGAGGAGGTTAGATCAGTATTTCCAAAAGTAGGGAGACAGGTAGTGGACAAACTGGGGAGCAGTGGCAGTAGAAGGTGCTTATTGGTCTAATTGAACCAGGAGCTGTTGGACCAGCTGCCTCTACTGTGGGGAGGGCATTTGCCTTGCATATATATGATCCAGCTTTAATCCCTGGCATTCCATATGGTCCCCTGAGCACCACCAGGTGATTCCTGATCACAGAGCTAGGAGATTAATAATAATAATAATAATAATAATAAAACAAAAAAGAAAAAATGAGTACTTTCCCGAATTTTCATACAAGGAAAAAAGGACAAGAAATTCAGTCAGGAATCAGAATCAAACATTCATTTCCAAAAAAGGAGAAAATACTTTTCCTGTAAAAGGTAGAACTTGACCATGAAAACAGCTACAAAGTTTCTTTTGCTCTTGAATGTCATTAGCACCTAAAAATATCCAGACCCAAGGAAAAACAGGCCAGTATCTTAAAATATTTAAACATGTACCCAGCGAAGACACCAGTAATTCATATGAAAAAATAAAAAAAAGAAAAAAAGTTTCATCCTTGTTGGCAAAAATCCTAGTTACTTCTTTTATAGTTAACTGAAGAAAAACAGATTTACACTGAATTTTTCAAGAGTCTCATTAGCACTTTTACATGCAGTGCTGGTGACACTGTAAACTAATACAGCTCAACTGAAAAGCAATGAAATTCCTTTGTTTAAAAAAGTGTGGTGAGAAAAAGAAGTTTTAAAAAGCATGGTTATAGAAGAGAACAGAAGGACAATGAAAGCTTTGGCTGGGCTAAGAAGAATATCACGAGCAATTTGAAACACCCACTGTCCAACTATCATGAAGGAGTGAAAGAGGGAAAGACAACATTAAAACAAACTTTAGGGTTCTGAACTGGCAGGCTTCAAGATCTCAGGAATCTAGAAACAATAAGTCTCTTCAACATTGTCAGCACCTAACCAACAGGGATGTTAGAAGAGACAGTGTGGGTGTGGGGAACACAGGAAGATGAATTTCAATTTCAATGAATCGTCATGTGGGGACCATTTTTCACAACGATTTTAGTTACTGGCTCTTTAGAATTTTCATGAAACTTTGGCCTTTTTTTTTTTTTTTTTTGGATTTTGGGCCATACCCGACATTGCTCAGGGGTTACTCCTGGCTTATCTGCTCAGAAATAGCTCCTGGCAGGCACGGGGGACCATATGGGACGCCGGTATTCAAACCAACCACCTTGGGTCCTGGATCCGCTGCTCGCAAAGCAAACACTGCTGTGCTATCTCTCAGGCCCCGGCTTTTTTTTTTTTAAGGGGTCATACCCAATGGTGGTCAGAAATTACTCCAAGTGGAATTACTCCTGGTAGTGTTCAGGGGACTATATGGGTGCCAGGGATCAAACACCAAGTGGGCTATGTGCAAGGTAAGCACCCTCCTCCCCACTATTCACTGTCCTTTGTCTCCTGCCTCTAAAAACATATTTTTTAACAGCTAAGCAAGGGCCTACCCCATCCTGCCTTTATATCCAAACCCACTTAACCAGAGGGCAACATTGCTGTGGGTGTGAACCTCCTTCATATCTGACCCCAGAACTCTCTCTTCAGCCCTCATCTGTGTAATGATACCACCAGTGATTAAAACATTTTGTGACACCAAAACTCATTGAAAGACATTTCACAGCAAATTTCTAATTTTTTTCCTCTGGAGTTATCATTTTCCCAACAACTAAAGTTGCTTAGTTGAAATTACTACTCCAAATGAGGTGTAATCACTCCTACTGCTGCTTAGATGTCCAGAATCCATTATCACCAGGAGCTTCGAGATAAATAATGCTAATGCATTCCTGCCTGTCAGGCCATAAGGGGAAATGAGCCAAATTTTCCTCCTCCAGAACAATTTCAGGAGACCTTGGGGTATTTCTCAACTGAGGAATCTTGCCAACTTTTCTAAACAATTACCTCTTAAAAACAAAAGGGGTTCAGACAGTTGTAACACTATTTTACCAAAGCAGAGGGGAAAGAGTAGCCCATGATTCATTCATTCCACAAAGCACCCACCAACTGCTGGCCTTGGGGCAGCAGCTAGCTCTGAACTTGTGAAATAACCATGTTCAAGGGCCCAGCTTTCAAGCTGTTTTTCTTTCTTTTTATACTTTTGGGCCACACCCAGTGATGCTCAGGGGTAACTCCTGGCTATGTGTTCAGAAATTGCTCCTGTAGGGGGGCCATATGGGACACCGGGGATCAGACCAGGTTTGTCCTGGGTCAGCCGTGCACAAGGTTAAAGCCCTACACCACTATACCCTCATGTTGTTTCTAATCCATCCAAAAAATGATTTGGAAAATGAAGCTTTAAAGGCCATGTTAAATGAGTGCATTAAAAAAAATTAGATCAGTTACCATTATCCTTCTTCATATGCCATCAGAAGGAGAATCCAGGAAACCAAGGACCACCTTGGCAGGCAGGCTTCAAAGGGTTGAAAACCTCACTTTACAGCACAGGCTAGTGGTGAGAACACGGTGTACAGACAGTCATAAACATGGCAACTGTCCTTACAAGAAACTGGCCTTATAGCGGGGTGTGGGGTGTCCAAATATCCCTTCCTAACTGGGGTCGCAACATTCCCTCCATTGAAACACAAGCAGCGCCCTAACCAGGCAGCCAGAAGCACAGGTAGTTAATCCAGGGGTTTGAAAAACATTTCACCAAAGAAGGTTTTTTCAAATATATGTCCCCATTGTTCAGAGATAGAGCATTTACTTGCCTTGTAAGTATGAGGCCCAAAGTTTGATCCCCAACACCACTGTATATAAACACACACAGCCACACACACACACAGCCTTCAATGTCTGACAACTCTGGGAAAAACAGGCACGATTACATTCCACTGAGCCTTGCTACAACATTAGCTATGACCCCAGTATTTTCCTATATGTGGAAACCAATCTCTAAAGAGCTGAGTGCCACAGCTAGGTATGTAGTGCCACTGAGGACTCATTTCTGTGCCTCCCAGTGTACATGTTTTCCAGCGCAGGCACCTCTTGGGGTACCATCAAAGAAGTACAGGCCTACGTGAAGAAACAGACTCCCTGAGGCCCACATTGGTCCGTTTCATGCATCATCACCTCTGAGTCTCCTTCTGTTCTTTGATACCAACTGATAAAAAGAGCAAGACTTATTTCTCTAGGGAAATGTTGGGCTAATTAGGGCTCCCCACCACAAAAAGGCAAGAATAAGGTGGAAGAGAAACAGCCTGAGTAGAAAAGAAAGTACACTAGGGTCTTTGGTCCATGGCCTGACCCAGCACAAGAGAACACTATAAAGCATATGTGGGCGTGGGACTCACCTCTGCACAGACAGGGTGGATCCCAATGGTGCTGTCCAGCTGTGCCTTGGTCAGCCCACATTTGAGAGCAGCTGCAAAGCCCTGTGTTACTTCTCCAGCATTTGGACCCAGTACATGGAAGCCCACAACACGCTCCTAAGAGGCAAAATAAAGTCATACGGTTACACTGATTTTCCTTACTCCCTCCTCTGCCCCCATATACAGCCTGAAGTATTTCCTTCACCCAATGTAAAATTTATTCCCTTGTGCCCTCATTCCCTCAACTTGGTTTTCTCAGCACTATAAACTTTATGACAGCCTAGCAATAACATTTAAGTTTAGAAAATGATGGAGCTAGGGAGATACCCCAAAGACTGCAGTACAAGCTTTGTGTAAGTCTGATCTCTGAGCAACAACAAGATGTGGCCAAAAAAAAAAAAAAAAAAAACAAGATAAATAAATAATTTTAAGAGAAATAAGAAATTCGGGGCTGGTGCGATGGTGCTAGAGCTAAGGTGTCTGCCTTGCCAGCGCTAGCCTAGGACGGTCCGAGGTTCGATTCCCCGGCATCCCATATGGTCCCCCAAGCCAGGAGCGACTTCTGAGTGCATAGCCAGGAGTAACCCCTGAGCGTCACCGGGTGTGGCCCAAAAACCAAAAAAAAAAAAAAAAAATCACTGTAATTAAAGTTTTTTTTGGGGGGGGGGGGGCGGGGGGCAAGGCAGCACAATTACACTTAGGACTTTTACAATCCGATTAAGATGCTGGAGTCTTACACTAGTTACCCTGACTACCAGGAGCCTAGCAAACGGGCAGATAAAATACAACACATACAAACCCTTTAATAAAATATGCTGGGCTGGCAAAGTAATGTGACTAGATCTCAAGATGAGATCCTTAAAAAATTAGAAACTTCCGGGCCCGGAGAGATAGCACAGCGGCGTTTGCCTGCAAACAGCCGATCCAGGACCAAAGGTGGTTGGTTCAAATCCCGGTGTCCCATATGGTCCCCCGTGCCTGCCGGGAGCTATTTCTGAGCAGACAGCCAGGAGTAACCCCTGAGCACTGAGCACTGCCGGGTGTGACCCAAAAACCAAAAACCAAAAAAAAAAAAAAAAAAAAATTAGAAACTTCTATTTAAAGAGGCTAGACTCTATTAAACTAGACTGGACAATGGCAATACAAATTAGGAAGGAAACAAACACATAAAATGAGATGGTCCATTTAGGTCACCTGCCACTGGGATTGGGAAAAAGTAAGAGTATAGGATCAAAGAGAAATACAAAATAATACATAGAGTATCAAGAAATAATCATGAAACCAGCCAGGCAGCCTGGTACAGAATCTAGCTCTGCCCTCAACTTGGATGCTTAACTTTCAGCAGAGTCACAATAGCTAAATAGCTAAATGAGCACATCCTGGAGGGTTAACAAACCTGTCAGTAAAGTGTGAAAAGAAGGTAATGTGGATGTCTGTGACCTTTTAAAGATAAAATTGGCAGAGGGTAAGATGAGGATTGCACTTACATTGTCTTTGATATGACAGACTACTTTTGCATAACATTTGTTGTTATCTCTTGATGGAATCGTCCATTCCAAGGGCCAAAAGTAGCTGTGATAAACCTAGAAGATGGAAAAATAAGTAAATATGAAGATGCAGTAGGAGCAGTGGGAAGTCAAAGACACCCCTCAAATTTTAATTAACAGCAGCATTTCTGAACTACAGAAGAATTGGGCAGAAGGTGGGTGATTTCAAAGTCCTTACTGAGCCATACATATAGCTCAACCACTTAAAAGGAAAGTTTAATAATAAAAACAAAGCATAGGCAAATGAAAGAAAATAAATAAATAAAACTGCATTAGGGAAAGGATAAATTACTATAATCAACTATTTTTTTTTTTTTTTTTTTTTTTTTGGTTTTTGGGCCACACCTGGCTATCTGCTCAGAAATAGCTCCTGGCCGGCAAGGGGGACCATATGGGACACCGGGATTCGAACCAATCATCTTGAGTCCTGGATTGGCTGCTTGCAAGGCAAACACCGCTGTGCTATCTCTCCAGTCCCTCAACTATCCTTTTGTTTAAAATGTCAAAGATGAGGACCAGAGTCCTCATCTTTAAACAGTGGGTAGGGTTCTTGCCCTACACACAAGCTGATCTGGGCTCTATTCTCAGAATCCCCTATGTTTCCCCAATCATCACCAAGAGTACTTCCTGAAAGTGCAGCCACCCCAAGCATCACCAAGTGTGGTTCAAAAACTTAAAAAAGAAGTTTTAAAAACTAAAGTATTAGTTTTGGGGAAAAAATATCGACTAACAATAATGTCAAAGCAAGAGAAGCAATTATGGTCTGAATCACACACTAAAAAAAGGTCGGAGTGTTTGCTTCCCATGTTGCCGACAATGGTCTGAATCCCGGCCTACACCATGTAGAGTCCCCTGAGAACCTCCAGGAATCTCGTGAGCATAGAGCCAGGAAACGCCTCTGAGTACTCTCAGATATGGCCCCAGAATTCAGACCCCACCCACACCAAGACACTTTTATGTTCTTTTAAAATCACATAACCTTTTATAATCATATATTTCTGATTCACAAATCTAATATTTATTGGAATTTCCACCTAAAATTACTTCAAAACAGTCCCTTTCTGCATACATGAAAATAGTTAAAATGCAGAGGGATGGGAATGGTAGCACATGGTGCCCTGAAGGAAGTGAGCTTAAAGAGCTAGAGTATATACCTGGTTTAAGTATGACACCCCAAATTCAATCCCGCCACATGGGTCCCCAAGCATTGCTATGGTGACCCTGCTGGCCCTAACACCACTTGGGTGCAAGAAAGCACTGTCTGTTGAGCTCAAGAAGCATCTGTGAGCAGAGCTGTGTCAAATGTTATTTGCAGTAACCCTCGGGACCTGAAGGTCATCTCAGTGTCCCTAACCCAAAAGCAGATAGGGTCCATCTATAGTTCAGCAGGCAAATGCAAACATGGGCTTGATCCCCAGTACTACAAAAATAAAACAGAGCAGGCTGGAGCAATAGTGCAGTGGTAAGGTGCATAAACTGCACATAGCTGATTCAGGTTCCATTCCCCGAACCACACATAGTCCATCCACCCCACCAGGAGTGATCTATAAGTGCAGAAGAACTAGGAGTAAGCCCCAATTTCACTTTGTGTGGTTCAAAAACAGACATAAAGGTATAATAGGTATAATATAGCATTCATTTATCTTATGTTAAAATACTAAAACTAAAAGAAGGGACTGGAGAGATAGCACAGCGGTGGGCGTTTGCTTTTTACACAGCTGACCCAGGACAGACGGTGGTTCGAATCCCTGCATTTCCATATGGTCCCCTGTGCCTGCCAGGAGCAATTTCTGAGGTTAGAGCCAGAAGTAATCCATGAACGCTGCCGGGTGTGAGCCCAAAACAAACAAACAAAAACAAACAAAAACAAACAAAAAACAACAAAAAAACTAAGAGGAAAGTTAGTAAAGTTAGTTAGGGGTGGAAATGTATGGCTAGTATAGTAGTAGAAATGTAGTTAAAAAATAAAAAAAATAAAAAGAAATGTAGCTAAGTTTTAATTTTCTTTATATTTCCCTATACTTTTCCTATTTTCAATGACACTAATAAAGTAGAAGACCTTGGGGCCAGAGATAGCATGGAGATAAGGCATTTGCCTTGCATGCAGAAGGTCGGTGGTTCCAATCTCGGCCATCCCATAGGGTCCCCTGAGCCTTCCACGGGCAATTTCTGAGCATAGAGCCAGGAGTAACCCCTGAGCAATGCCGGGTGTGACCCAAAAACCAAAAAATAAATAAAAGTAGAAGACTTATTTAGGACTTAACATGGCCACAAGTAAGAGTCACAAAAATTAATTGGTCACAGCATATTTCAAACAAAAACTTCTCTCTAGGGCAGTCAAGGCTGTAAATATTTAGAGCGCCTGCCAGAATGTTTAACAGCATTAAGCCTAATTTCCAGTATAATTAAGAGTCATGGAAAGTGGTATGAGAGATTTCTCAGCACTGTGTCCTGTGTGCTCTGTGTTTATTTTCAAAAAATAGAAGGCAGTGTTATTCGGTCACACGATAAAAATTAGAAAATTTTTTGAAAGTATTATCCATATTAAACTTCTAAAAAAAAAAAATGGGGCCAGAGAAAAAGATAGCACAATGGTAGGGTGTTTGCCTTGCACACAGCCAATCTAGGATGAATGGTGGTTTGAATCCCAGCATCTCATATGGTCCCCGAGCCTGCAAAGAGCAACTTCTGAGCCAGGAGTAACCCCTGAGCACTGCCCAGTGTGATCCAAAAACAAAACAAAATGAAACAAAACAAAACAAACAAAAACAAGAAACAAATAAAATTCTAAAAAGTGACTATCTTGGGCTAGAGCAGCACAGCAAGTAGGGTGTTGGCCTTGCATGCGGCCAACCTGGGATGGACTGGGATTCGATCCCTGCATCCCATATGAGCCCCCCCTACCCCGCCTGCCAAAAGCAATTTCTGAGCACAGAGCCAGGAGTAACCCAGAGTGTGGCCAAAAACAAACAAACAAAAAAAGTGACTATCTTTAAAAAATTAACTTTGCTCAGAGGAAATAATGAAGCAGAGGAACCATTTTTACAAGCAAAACATTCGGATAGAATTCTGAAGAATGAACATATAAAATTTCAGCTCTCTACACTATAATTTTTTCTGTATATTTAAAATTACATCTTGAAAATATAAATACTCAACAGAGAAATAAAGAGTGCAACAATTACCTCAATATTTTCTTCCCCAAATTTCTCTACTGCTTTCTCTTCAGAAAGACCACAAGCACCATATTCCAATGGAGTAAACACAGTTGTTGGAACATTTTCATAGTCACACTGAAAATGAAGAGTTATGAGATAAAAATTGTAACTCAAAAGGGATAGATTTCAAAAAGGTTACCAAGAGTGAGAAGCAAACACATGGATTCTCCCTGAGCCTGGCAGGTCCCAGTTCTAGACATGAACTAACTGAAAACCGTTTGTTATAGACACCTGGAGACAGAAAAAATTGGTCGCCAACATGCAATTTAAGCTTACTCTAAATGTTAATATGGAGGTTAGGGCAACAGTGCAAAGAGTAGGGTGCTTACCCTGCATGCAGTTGACTCCAAGTTTGATTCCTGGCAGCCCATATGGTCCCTTGACTCATAAGTGCAAACCAAGGAGGCAGCCCTGACAATACTCCAAAAAATATTCATTGACACTGATTTATTATGGAAATGCTAATCGAAGTGACACAAAATATCACTTCATACCAGAGAAAATGACGTTTATCAATAAAGCTGGAAACACTTAATACAGGAAGTATGTGCTAGAAAAGGGTTCCTCCTTCACTGCTGGAGGCAAGGTCATTTGTTCAGCTCTTATGACAGAGGGTGGCAATTCCTCAGAGTAATTCTAAGGACCAGCAATTCTACTTTGTGGTTACCACTAGCATATAAAGGATTGATTCAAAAGGATATATGCAGACACATTTAGTGCTTAGTACAATTGCCAGGATAAGGAAACCACCTAAATGCCCTACAGCAGATTAACAAAGAAAGAAGTTGTCACCCCACCCCCACCTTCCTATGGAACCTTACCCTTCCTATGGAACCTTACCTGATAATAAGACCTGCCCATTTGTGGGAGGGGTCTTTGGGAGGTAACAAAAGTAATTTAAGCAAGCAAGTAGTGAAGGGGTAAGGGTGGAGAAGCAGCAGAATAGAAGGGACATGGGGCAAAAGGCCTGGGTACTTTACTGGGGTGGGAGGCTTTGGGGCACAGTAAGTTTGTACATCAATATCCCAAGCTTTAACCCTATTTTAACCAGGAAGCCTCAGCTAATAATATAAAAGGAAATAAAATTCACTGAAAAGCTATAACCAAAAAATTCTACATGCTATAATCCACAATAATCCCATATGTATTCAAAGACTATCATAAATTTTACAAGCAGCATTAACAAAGGATATAAATCCAAGATGATTTATACATGCTAAGAAAATGAACAGGGACTACATTCTTTAACCATTAGTGAAATTGTTAAAAACATTAAATTTGGGAACTGGAGCAATAGCATGGTGGTACAGTCTGTCTGCCTTGAATGTGGCCGGCTGAGTTCAATCCTCAGCATCCCACATGGTTCCCACCAAGTCTGCCAGGAGTAATTTCTTTTTATATATATAATAATTTTTATTTTGATCAAAGTGGATTACAAATCTTGCACAGTAATATTTTAGATACCTAGTGACATTGAATCAGGGACATTTCCACGACCAATATTGTCCAGAAATAATTTCTAAACACAGAGCCATGAGTAATCCCCTTAATGCTGCTGGGTATTGCCCCAAAACCAAACAAATAAGCAAAACTTTAGGGAGAGAATGCTGATAATAAAGGAAAGTTATGTATACTCTGGAGTAGAAAGCTTAAAAAACAATCTTTTCACCTTTCTTAATTTTGCTGTGAATCTAAAAATACTCTTTAAAAAGTCTTAGAACATATTCTCATGCCATTTAGTTTGATGAAATCAATCATACAAATTCAAATCACTACAATGACTCTGAATAATGTACTTTTGGAGAGATTAAAGTCTAAATATTTAAACTATTTAAATATTTGCCTTTGATCCCTTAGTCCAGGGGTCTCAAACTCAATTTACGGGGGGGGGGGGTGCGCAGGAGGCAAAGTCGAGGTGATCCTTGAGTGCAAAGTCAGTAGTAAGCCTTGAACATTGGGGGTGTGACCCAAACAACTAAAACAAAACAAAACAGAGAAAGATTTCTCTAGGGCAGGGCCACAAAACGCCCACGGGCCACGAATTTGAGACCCTGCCTTAGTCCTTTTAGAGTTGAAACAGGTCCCATAAAAAAGATTTAGAGGATAAGACAGACTCTGTTGGGCCCCTTAAGCTCGGCAGACATTTTGGAGCTTCCCCTGGGAACTTTGATCTTCTCTGGCATTCATCCCGTGACGGCTTCCCTCGGCTGAGGTGAGTCTTTCTGGGCCAGAGTTGTGAATAAAGCTGACTCTGCTGGCCCCCTTAAGCCCACCTATAAGGGGTCGAAGCAGAGGAGCTCTGCTTCACTTCGCGGCCGCGCACTCCACCTCGCCAATGAATAACACCACAAGACATAGAAAAACCCACAGCATAAGCGTGACAATGGGGAAACTACGCAGACCAACTTCAGCCATAGAGAATGAAGATGGAAAGTCTGATGACCCAACAATGGCCAACCACCTAAGCAGTCTTTCAGAAATGGAGTTTAGAGAAGAAATATGGAGGATGCTCACAGAACTCAAAGAAAGTATAGATTAGAACACTAATAAAAATCAAGAGACTATGAAGATAGAAATCAGAAAACTCCAAACTGAAATATCAGGTCAAATAACAGGTCTGAAAAACTCAGTAGACGAATTGAAGAACATAATGGATGAGCTTTCCAACACGTTAAAAGCAGCTGAGGATAGAATTAGTGCGCTAGAAGATGCGATGCATAACAACTTTACACAGCAGAAGAGATTGGAAAAAAGCCTTAAATCAAATGATCAGACAATGGAAAAATTACTCAAAGAATATGAGCAGATGAAAATAGAAGTCTTTGATAAGCTCAACAGAAACAACTTTAGAATCATTGGAGTCCCAGAGACCCAAGAAGAAAATCTCCAGGAAGAATCAACAGTCAAGAATAACATCACAGAGAAACTACCAGAGCTAAAGAAAACACGTGACCAAATCCTGCATGCCCGAAGAGTATCAGCTAAAAAAGACCCCAGGAGAAACACCCCAAGACACATCCTAGTCACAATGATAGAATACTGCAAGCAGCAAGATAGAAAAGGGAAATTACATTCCAGGGAGCATCCTTGAAATTTATAGCAGACCTGTCACCAGAAACACTCAAGGCCAGAAGGCAGTGGTGGGATATAGTGACAAAACTCAATGAAATAAATGCTTCACCAAGAATACTGCACCCAGCAAAACTCACTTTCAGGTTGGAAGGAAGTATACATGGCTTCACAGATAAACAACAGCTCAAAAACTTCACAGAAAAAGAAAAACTGAAAGATCTATTCTAAAGACAAGAGAACAAAAAACACACCAAACTTCTACAAAGATGGCAATAAATCCCATGACAATTATTTCTCTCAATGTCAATGTACTAAATTACTAAATGCACCCGTTAACAGGCACAGAGTGGTGAAATGGATCAAAAAACTGAAGCCAACCTTCTGCTGCCTACAAGAATAAACATAGACTCAAAATCAAAGGCTGGAGGAAAATCATTCAAGCAAACAACACCCTTAAAAAAGCGGGGATGGCCATACTAATATCAGATGACACAATTTTATACTCAGAAAAGTTATAAGGGACAAAGATGGATATTATGTACTAATCAAGGGATATGTACAGCAGGAAGAAATCACTCTCCTAAACATATATGCACCCAACGAGGGACCAGCAAAGTATTTAATACAATTGTTGACAAATCTGAAGAAGGATATCAATAATAACACAATAATTGTGGGAGACCTCAACACAGGCTTGTCAACACTTGATAGGTCAACCAAATGGAAACCCAACAAAAATATACTAGACCTGAAAAGAGAAATGGAAGAAAGAGGCCTAGTAGATATATATAGGACACTCCATCCTCAGAAACCTGGATACACATTCTTTTCCAACGTACACGGGTCATTCTCCAGGATAGACCACATGCTGGCACATAAAACATACCTCCATAAAATCAAGAAGATAGAAATTTTGCAGGCTACCTTTGCTGACCACAAGGCTCTGAAGTTAGATGTGAACTACAAAGGGACACAGAAGAAAAATTTTAACACCTGGAAATTAAACAGTCTACTACTGAACAACCAGTGGGTCCGAGATGAAATCAAAGAAGAAATCAAAAATTTCCTGGAAACAAACGACAATGAAAACACAAACTATCAGAACCTATGGGATACAGCAAAAGCGGTACTGAGAGGAAAATTTATAGCTTTGCAAGCACACATCAGGAAGGAAGAAAGAGCATACATGAATAGCTTAATGACGCAGCTTATAGAATTAGAAAATGATCAACAAAAGAAACTAAAAATAGGGAGACAGAAGGAAATAACAAAGCTGAGAGCAGAAATCAATGAAATGGAAACCTAAAAAACAATTCAAAAGATCAACGAAAGCAGAAGTTGGTTCTCTGAAAAAATAAACAAGATTGATAGGCCATTGGCAAAACTCACAGTGCAAAAGAGAGAGAAACTTGATAATGCGTATTAGAAATGAAAAGGGAGAGATCACTACAGATACTGCAGAGATTCAAAGGGTATTCAGAGAATACTTTGAGAAACTCTATGCCACCAAATGTGAGAACCTGGACGAAATGGATAAATTTTTTAACTCACATAACCTTCCACGGTTGAATAAAGAAGATGTAGCATATCTAAACACTCCCATCACTATTGAGGAAATTAAAACCGTAATCAAAAAGTTGCCCAAAAACAAAAGCCCAGGCTCTGATGGATTCACGAATGAATTCTTTCAAACCTTTAGAGAGGAACTACTTCCAATCCTGCCCAGGCTCTTTTATGAAATCGAAAAAACAGGAACACTTCCAAATAGCTTTTATGAAGCTAATATCACGTTACTGCCAAAACCAGATAGAGATGCTGCCAAAAAAGGAAATTACAGACCAATATCCCTGATGAACACAGATGCAAAGATCCTCAACAAAATCCTGGCTAACAGGATCTAGTGCCTCATCAAGAAGATCATTCTGGCCCAGAGAGATAGCACAGCGGCATTTGCCTTGCAAGCAGCCGATTCAGGACCAAAGGTGGTTGGTTCGAATCCCGGTGTCCCATATGATCGGTCCCCCGTGCCTGCCAGGAGCTATTTCTGAGCAGACAGCCAGGAGTAACCCCTGAGCACCGCCGGGTGTGACCCAAAAACCAAAAAAAAGAAGATCATTCACTTTGATTAAGTAGGTTTCATCCCAGGAATGCAAGGATGGTTTAACATCCGTAAATTATCAACATAATACACATCCCAGGAATGCAAGGATGGTTTAACATCCGTAAATTATCAACATAATACACAACATAAACAAGAAAAATAAAAATCACATGGTCATTTCAATAGACGCAGAAAAAGCATTTGATTAGGTTCAACACCCATTCTTGATGAAAACTCTATGTTTAATGTTGATGCTTTCATCAACTCAAATATTCAAAACCGAGACCCACCATGCCATAGGAAGAAAACTGTGATTTTATTATAAACAGTGGATCCAAAGTGTCTCCTGAAGCTCTCACCTTCACTGGGGAGCCAGCATAAAGCCTCTGGGCCAGCAGTCTTCCTGCTTGGATGGCTACAGGGGTGAGCTCCAGCTTCCCTTCCAGGATGTCGCCAATGGCATAGATGTAAGGCACATTGGTCTGTTCTTCATCTGTGACAGGTATTTTTCCAGTCCTGCAAATTCACCACCAAACACCATCAAGTACAAACAAAACCTCCATTCTCTCAAAAGAAATACAAATTGTGACCACAGTTGAAAACCAAGTGTTCTAAATGCACTTAAAAAAAAAAGATCAGGGGCCGAAGAGATAGCATGGAGGTATGGAGGTATAGGATTTGCCTTGCATGCAGAAGGGACGGTGGTTCGAATCCTGGCATCCTATATGGTCCTCCGAGCCTGGCAGGAGTGATTTCTGAGCATAGAGCCAGGAGTAACCTCTGAGCTCTGCTGGGTGTGATCCCACTCCCTAAAAGTTCAGGAGCTGGAGAGATAGCATGGAGTTAAGGCATTTGCCTTGCATGCAGAAAGACGGTAGTTTGAATCCCGGCATCCCAAATGGTCCCCAAGCCTGCCAGGAGCGATTTCTGAGCGTAGAGTCAGGAGTAGCACTGCCGGGTGTGATCCAAAAACCAAAAAACCAAAAAACCAAAAAAAAAAAAAAAAAAAAAAAAAAAGGTCAGTGTTAGGAACAGTGGCTGTTATTCTGACAAAAATAAACAGAGAGAGAGAAAGAGAAAGAAAGAAAGAAAGAAAGAAAGAAAGAAAGAAAGAAAGAAAGAAAGAAAGAAAGAAAGAAAGAAAGAAAGAAAGAAAGAAAGAAAGAAAGAAAGAAAGAAAGAAAGAAAGAAAGAAAGAAAGAGAGAGAGAGAGAGAGAGAGAGAAAGAAAGAGAGAAAGAGAAAGAGAGAAAGAGAGAGAGGGAGGGAGGGAGAGAGAGGGAGGGAGGGAGGGAGGGAGGGGGAGAGAGAGAGAGAGAAAGAAAGAAAGAAAGAAAGAAAGAAAGAAAGAAAGAAAGAAAGAAAGAAAGAAAGAAAGAAAGAAAGAAAGAAAGAAAGAAAGAAAGAAAGAAAGAAAGAAAGAAAGAAAGAAAGAAAGAAAGAAAGAAAGAAAGAAGGAAAGAAGGAAGGAAAGAAGGAAGGAAAGAAGGAAGGAAAGAAGGAAGGAAAGAAAGGAAAGAAAGGAAAGAAAGGAAAGAAAGGAAAGAAAGGAAAGAAAGAAAGAAAGAAGGAAAGAAGGAAAGAAGGAAAGAAGGAAAGAAGGAAAGAAGGAAAGAAGGAAAGAAGGAAAGAAGGAAAGAAGGAAAGAAGGAAAGAAGGAAAGAAGGAAAGAAGGAAAGAAGGAAAGGAAGGAAGGAAGGAAGGAAGGAAGGAAGGAAGGAAGGAAGGAAGGAAGGAAGGAAGGAAGGAAGGAAGGAAGGAAGGAAGGAAGGAAGGAAGGAAGGAAGGAAGGAAGGAAGAAAGAAAGAAAGAAAGAAAGAAAGAAAGAAAGAAAGAAAGAAAGAAAGAAAGAAAGAAAGAAAGAAAGAAAGAAAGAAAGAAAGAAAGAAAGAAAGAAAGAAAGAAAGAAAGAAAGAAAGAAAGGAGGCAGTAGAACAAGAAAACCTACAAAACCCTGTAGTGAAAAATCTAGAACAGAGTGGTCAAAAATGAGAAATAAATAAAAACAAATAGGTCAGTTAGTTCTGTATCTTGGCAGTGCTACTTAGTATCTCTAAACCTCATTTACCCATCAGGAAATGAGAATGATCAGAGTAGGAGCAACAGTAAGAATAAGATTATCTACGTCAATGAAGTTGTGAATACTGAATGAAAATGTACAGAAACTGTGTAGCACAAAGTCTGTGGTTCACAGCAAGTACCAAACTCCCCCCAAAATTAGGACACTCTTCTCCAAGATCACTGTCTGGGGGGGGGGGGGGGGGCGGCAAGGGACAACCAACCCCAGGGCTTCTCTCTGGCTGTGAGGAAGGTAGGACAGGCAATGCCAGACAGTTCCCACACTGCAGGTCCCAATCCTCACTGACCCAGGCCAGCCTCACTTTAAGAATCTTTCACTAAGTCAGCTTTCTTACTAGCAGCTCCTGAAAGTTGGCAACTCTGGGGGCCAAGACTGTGGCTCAGATGAGGACAGGTTGTGTGTGGGGGAGGCCACAGGAGGCCACAGAACCTCAGGTGTGGCTCTGGGCCCTAGCACTGAGAGAAGTGCCTGTTGCCCAAAAAAGGGCAAAAACATACTGTACCATTTTATACACACACGGCTCTAATCTATGTTTAAAATGAAGCTCAATGAAGCTCAGAGCATCCATTTGCAATTTGCAGAGAGGTTAGACTCTTTATCTGTATACATGTACACATTAAAGAAACAAAATGCCAGCCAGCATAGATCTTGAAATTTAAAGAGGAGGGGAAATAAAAAGGAAATATTAATGAGTATCACTGAAAAGTCTTAAGGGGGGGGGAGGCTTTAACTACAGTAAAGGAGAAATAGGAATCTAAAACCTACTATTGATCAGCCTACTGCATACAATAGATCATCTTTAGTAAGACATTAAGTAGTTTTCTTACTTTTCATTTATCTTTACACCCACATTTTCTAAGCCAATATTTCTTGTGCACGCATCTCTTCCTATTGCCAGCAAGACCTAAAAAAGTATTAATGTATTAGTGACTACTAACCTTAAAAGAAGTTTTTACACACATTTTTAATATTTTTTCTCTGCTTATTAAACCAACCCAATTTTCTTTACCAGCACAGGAAATATTCAATGGAGAATACAATGCTAGATTTCAACAATATATTTTTTAAAATCCCTTAAACATAATACAGATTTATAATCAATTGTTATTGTTCATAAAAAAATAAAGGAGTTAAACTTCCAGCACCACCAGGTGAGTCCTAGAGGCCACGAGCACCATAGAGGTGACTTGGGTATCCCCAGCACTACAAGGTCCCGAACAGTTCCACATCTTGGGTCTTTGCACTGAAACACCCTTGGTGTACCAGTGAGATATTGGAGCACTGCTTAGAAAACCTCCCAAAATATATACAAAGGAAAGAGAGAAGGGACTGGAGAGAAATCACAGGGTTTACAGTGCTTGCTTCCAAGGAACCATCCTCAACCCAACGACAGGCCCTTGAGCAAGGGAGTGACCTGAGTGTCCAGAGCCAGGAAGAAGACTTGAAAATTACCAGGCACAATACAAAACCACCTCCTAAACAAAAATGGAGGGGAAAGGGCAGGAACTAACAGCTGTCTAATAAACCTAGTCAAATTTAGAGAAGTTAGTAGCCTAGCCTAAAACTGAGTTTTGAAAATGTAAAAGGGGGAAGCTCAAAACAAAGAAAAAGGGACAGATGATCCCTCATTAAAAAATTCTGGGCCAAAAGTGCAGCTCATAAGATGGAGAGTAAGCTTTCTACTCAAAATCAATTCAGGGTACAGACATATGATTCCAAGCTCTGCCTGGAGCAACCACTAAGCACTGAGCCAAGGGCATCCCTTATGTGTGGCCCCAAATAAACACTTTTCAGGTAACAGCCAATTGGTAGTTTTTAAGTTGATAAGAAGTTGATAAGAATAATGTGAAGCCATCTATCCCTATACCCAAACAAATAACAACTTCACAACTAGGAAGTCTATAAATAGAAAGAGAACAGGGCTTTGAAAATAACTAACTGCTATTCTAGCACATAGCATCTACCTGTCCAGCACAGCATTTGCCTGCCCTTACCGTGTTATACTCTCCCTCAATGGTCTCGGCACTCTCCGTGGACTTTGCCACCACCTTGAGTCGGCCTGGTGTTCCAGCTTCAATCTGTTCAATCTGTAAAAGTAACACCAAGTTTTGTTCCACGATGAAACCATGCCTCAAAGGTGGGTAACTCTTTTCCTCAATCTCAGTTAGCCCAAAGAGAACCCCAAATCTGACAAAAAGTCTTTTACACCTGTCCCATCTCCCTCACTGAAACATTAATGTTAAAATGATTTGTGATTTATTTCCTTCCTTCCTTCCTTCCTTCCTTCCTTCCTTCCTTCCTTCCTTCCTTCCTTCCTTCCTTCCTTCCTTCCTGCTTCATGTCTACTACAGAAGATAGTTCTCAGAGAGAATAAAATTCAGAGAAAATAGTAGGAAAGAGAGCTGGTCAAAAGACAACAGTAAATCCTAAAGTGAGAGAAATTACATAGTGCCCTTCCCAGGCACCTGGTAGAATGACCAGAACCACTAATGCCCCCAGCAGTCACTGCTAGTTAGTCACTCTCAGAACCAGGCAGTTGGCACAGCAGGGAAACATGTGAAGGCGGCCCTGGGCTTCTTCCGGTACCAAGAATTGAGCAATCTTCTTCTCAAGATCTGCAGTACGATTTGCAATACTGTCAACAAAGATCAGAGCTGGAAGTAGGCTGCTAATAACACAGGACATAAAGATCCTAAAAGTCACAGCATGCAAGATGTGGGAGTTTATCCTAACTAGGGTGTCCTTAGCTATTAGGGACACCGAAATAGGTAAGCCATAGACTGTGTGCTGTGGGAAGTGAGACTGAACTCGTTCATCTCTGACACTCACAACGCTGTTAACCAGACTGTAGCGGTGTGAGCACTCGATCATACCTGGAAGAGTCCAACATGAGTTCCTGCCACTGTTTTCCTAGAGACCCCAGAAACCCACCAGCAATCTCCATTCTACCTTTAAAAATCTGTTCAAGAAACTTTCATTTCCAACATCAATAAAGAGCTCTTCCGGGCCCCCATATCAGAAAACATCTCTCCAATTCAATCTATATTAAAGGGCTCTGATCTGAAGAGTTCAATTTGGTCATGTTAAAAAAAAATACGGCCTCCAAACATGCCAATGCCTTTCCTCCTTTGCATTGATATGAAACTATTTCTATACATCTAAAGTAACTTTACACCCGACAGCACTTCACAGACTAAATTCTTTGCCCAAATACCTTTGGGTAGTCTGTGTCTGGGGCTAGGTGGGTCCTGGGGCCTCACCTGGCAGACAGGTGGCTTCAGTCCCAGAATGACCCCTAGATAGTTGATTCCAGAATCAGGGGAACACATCAGCTCAGTACTGGGCCCAGTCTAAGTAGATGCTGCAACCAAGGGTATAGCTTCTGACAAACACTGTGATTCTGGTATGACCACAGCCACCATCCGCCAGGGAAGGGAGAACAGTAAGTGCTCTCCTCCCTCTGCTACATTCTCTGCAGAGGCTTTTCCTATCTCGTCCATGTATAGCAGGTAACTCTACTTGTCATAAGAATAACCAATATGCAGGAAGCACAGCAAATTTCTGCAACAGAAATGAGTTTCTTTCACTAGTTATCCTCCAGTTTAGCACACACATAGAGCTATAGTTTGCTAATCATAGTTTTCACACACAAATAGCACATATGCTGTCTCGAGAAAAAAACAGTGAACAGTCAAGTCCCAATAATTTAGAGGGAAACTCCTACCTATTTCTGAGAATAGTATAATAAAATACTCAGTTTAGGTTTACTCCATTCCTTCTAAGTAGATGTTAATGAAATCTTCAGAGAAATCTCCGAGATAGATGCTATAATCATCTTCATTTTATAAAATAGTCAAGGGCTAAAGTAATAATAATATAGTAGACCTTAAAATATATATAGTAAACCCTAATACCTGAACACCCACCTCCAGGTGAGTCCCCAAAAAAACAAACAAAAAAACCCAAAACAAAAAGTTGTTTCAGAAAAGTTAAATAATTCATACAAAATCTTCTAAAAGAAACTGGCAGGACAAAACTTTAACCCGGGCCATTCATTAGTAGCACTGAGATTAGTAGCCCACAAAGAACTTTAGCTACTTGAGCCACTGATGAGATCCAAAAAAAAAAAAAAAAAGTTAGTGAACATAATAGGCCTACACAACCTTGAATGTCTTAGAGAGCTTTTTGTTTTGTTTTGTTTTTAGATCACACCTGGCAGTGCTCCGGGGTTACTCCTGGCTCTGCACTCAAAATCACTCCCAGCAGGCTCAGGAGAACACATGAGATGTCGAGAACTGAACCTGGGTCTGTCCTTGGTCCGCCGAGTGCTAGGCAAACTCCCAACTACCGTGCTATCTATTGCTCCAGCCCCTTTAGAGAGCTTTTTGTTTGAAATATGCACTGATTGGTTTTTGTGGCTCTTGTTTGTGACCTAGCTAACAAGTCCTAATAAAACAGCATATTTTCTGTACTTCTCAAAATATTTTAATGAGTAGAAAGAAAAGTTAAGTGATATTTAAAAAATAAATAAAAGGGGGGGCGGAGAGATAGCATGGAGGTAAGGCGTTTGTCTTTCATGCAGAAGGGTGGTGGTTCGAATCCCAGCATCCCATATGGTCCCGAGCCTGCCAGGAGCGATTTCTGAGCATAGAGCCAGACCCCTGAGTGCTGCCGGGTCCATTTCACATCACAAACTTAGACTACTGTTTCCAGGGAAGTGAGAAACATCTGGTGACCAACTTATCTAAGTACACCAATGAGAAATGCTCTAGTAGGAAAAAAAGAATTCACTTTACCTTAAACTCTTACTTAAATCACTGTTAAGAGAGAACTCAAGAAAAGAAAGTTCAGGGCCGGCGAGGTGGCACTAGAGGTAAGGTGTCAGCCTTGCAAGAGCTAGCCAAGGATCAGGACCGCGGTTCAATCCCCCGGCGTCCCATATGGTCCTCCCAAGCCAGGGGCAATTTCTGAGCGCTTAGCCAGGAGTAACCCCTGAGCATCAAACAGGTGTGGCCCCCCAAAAAAAAAAAAAAACAAAAAAAAAAAAAAAAAAAGAAAGAAAGAAAGAAAAAAGAAAGTTCAGAAGAAAAAGAAATAAAGTGACTAGCACTTAAATTCCAAGCTATTTAGGCAGCAGACAGGTCCACATTTCAATAGCATGACTGAGGAATTAAGAGCATCCCTTAGCAGGGGTCTCAAACTCACGGCCCACAGGCCGTTTGTGGCCCTCCGTACAACATTTTGTGGCCCTGCCCTAGAGGAATCTTTTTTTTTTTGTTTTGTTTTAGTTGTTTGGGTCACACCTCCCAATGTTCAAGGCTTACTACTGACTTTGCACTAAGGAACACCCCGACTTTGCCTCCTGCGGCCCCCAGGTAAATTGAGTTTGAGACCCCTGCCTTATAGTGTGTCACAGTAATTTATAATAACAGGGTGGTGGGTGGTGCTGGAACAAGGCTGAAGTCCAGTCAGGTATAATAAGCTGAGAGACTATTTGCCCACCACCTGGCTCAGCTCTCACGCCTTACAAAAACCAACAGAGTGACAGGCAAGCCCCACTTACCTGTATTGGCACAAACTTTCTGATAAACTTGACACCGTGCTCTTCCATATGTTCACCGATTTTGTTGGCCATGTCCTGGTCAAATCCTCTTAGAAGGATAGACCGCACCATAACAGTGACATCTAAGCCAATGCCAGCAAGAAATCCAGCACATTCCAAAGCAACATAGGACGCACCGATCACCAGAGTCTTACCAGGGCAGTAAGGTAAGGAGAAAAGATCATCACTGAAAAGAAAAAAGGGGGGTAAGATTTAAATGTTCTGTAAACAACAAAAGCTAAGCAATTATTTATACCTCGAAAACACAAGATATGGCAAGATTAAAAGCATTCTGGCACACATTATTACATAAGTCTTTATAAGCTGGGACACTTGCCCTTCCACACAGCTCATGACAGCATGGCTGAGTAAAGTGACAAAGTGATCCTGGTTAACTTTTTTTTCTTTTTTGGAATTTTTGGGTCACCACGGCAGTGCTCAGGAGTTACTCCTGGCTCTATGCTCAGAAATCGCTCCTGGCAGGCTCAGGGGACCATATGGGATGCCTGGATTCGAACCACCATCCTTCTGCATGCAAGGCAAATACCTTACCTCCATGCTATCTCTCCAGCCCCCTGCTTAACTTCTGACATTGGTCCAACTATCAAACAAAACACTTGTATACTATGTATTTATAACTGTGTGCTATCAATAATTCTCTGTGTGCTTAAGCTCCCACACCTGCAAACCAGACAGCCCAATCCCACTCTTATTCCATGGCTCAGCTGTTTTCACAAATCAAAAACCGATCATGTCTCCTTATCTGCACATCCATTATCAAATGGGGAAAAAAGTAGAAAACGATCTTTAATGTACAAAAGCCAACTATAAAAAGCAGAACTGGAGCCAGAGCAGTGGTGCAAGTGGCAAGGCATCAGCCTAGGATGGACTGTGATTCAATACCCTGGCATCCCATATGGTCCCCAAGCCAGGAGCGATTTCTGAGCACATAGCCAGGAGTAATCCCTGATCATCACCAGGTGTGGCCCCAAAACAAAAACAAACAAACAAAAAAAAAAGGGCAGAACCTGAGAAGCTGTTCTAATCCTAAAAATAAATACAGAAGACACAGGAAGTCATAAAAAGAATGGGATTTGTTTTCTGAGCTTTTTTTTTTTTTTTTTTTTGGTTTTTGGGTCACACCCAGCAGTGCTCTCCTGGCTCTGAGCTTAGAAATCACTCCTAGCAGGCTCGGGGGACCATATGGGATGCCGGGATCCGAACCACAGTCCATCCTGGGTCAGCTGCATGAAAGGCAAACACTCTACTGCTGTGCTATCTCTCCAGCCCCATGTTTTCTGAGCTTTTTAGAAGTATCTTTTTATTGTTGGTATAATTAAGGTCCCATATTTACGATCCTGTGAAGTGCAAAGTCTTGATGGGGACTGAGTTTTTAATATACGAGGAGGGAGATGGTCCTGGACCACAAGGACAACAACTGCTAGAAGAGCTGCCCCCAGAGGGGACAGAAAAGAAGAAATATAACCAAACATAAGCTTAAACCCAGGCACACGTTTATAAATAATCTATTATAAAGTTGGGATGCCCTGGGGTCAGAGCGGTGGTGCAAGAGGTAGGGCGTTTGCCTTGCATGCGCTAACCTAGGAATGATCCCCCGGCATCCCATATAGTCACCCAAACCAGGGGGATTTCTGAGGGCATAGCCAGGAATAATCCCTGAGCGTCAGCAGGAGTGACCCAAAAAACAAAACAAAAAACAAAAAGTTGGAATGCCTTCAATAATCTGGAAACCTCTGAACTGTAAGCACCATTATTATCATCTGATGGGCAGTCATGGGGCAAAATTTCCTGCCTGACAATGTTTCAGAATGTCCCTACTCGCTGACACTGTAGCCATCTCAACAGCAAGGACAGTTAAGCTTAAATGTCCACCATTTGGAAGCATAAGCTATCTGGTATCCATATTACAAATATTAAAACTTGACAGATACTTTTTGCTGGGGGAGAGAGGACACAGATACATGTGTATCACTTACTATAAAACTGCCAACAGCCTTAAATCATGGTGCTTAAATATATTACTAAAAATAAATATTATAACTCAATTCCAACTATAAACATGCTTGTAATCATGGTGTTTAAAGATATTATTTTAAAAATAAATTAAACTGTTTGCAAGCAGTGACCTCAACTGAGATTATATTCATAACATAGACAAATGTAAATATTATTTCAAATACTAGTAATATAGGCATGAACCTAAAAGCAGATGTGATATCAACTCTAGATAATAAACAAAATTTACAGTTCATAAATTTTAAATGAGGACTAGAGTGATAGTAGGGCATTTGCTTTGTGTGAGGCAGACCTATGTTCAATCCCCTGAGCCTGTCAGGAGTGATCTCTGAGCACAAAGCCAGGAGTAAGCCGTGAGCTCCACTGTGTGCAAGTAGGCCAAAAACCAAAATAATAATTATTTTCAAAATAAATAAAACATTTTAAGGGACTGAGAGATACAACAGAGAGTAAAGAGCTTATCTTGCAATAGAGCTGACCCAAGTTCAATCCAAAGCACCCACTATGGCTCCCAAACCCCTGCCAGGTCTGTGGTCCAAAATCTTTTTAAAAGTTTTTTTAAATAGGGCCCAGAGAGATAGCACAGTGGTGTTTGCCTTGCAAGCAGCTGATCCAGGACCAAAGGTGGTTGGCTCGAATCCCGGTGTCCCATATGGTCCCCCGTGCCTGCCAGGAGCTATTTCTGAGCAGACAGCCAGGAGTAACCGCTGAGCATCGCCGGGTGTGACCCAAAAACCAAAAAAAAAAAAGTTTCTTTAAATATAGATAGCATGAGGAGATAGAATGGAAGTAGGGAGTTTGCCTTGCATGCAGGACAGTAGTTCGAATCCTGGCATCCCATATGGTTCCCGAGCCTGCCAAGAGTGATTTCTGAGTGTAGAGCCAGGAGTAACCCCTGAGTGCTGCCAGATGTGACTCAAAACAAAAAATAAATAAATAAATAAATAAATAAATAAATAAAAATAAGTTTTTTTAAACAGTCTGTCTCTTGTAGGGAGCCAGATTCTCCCTCACAGTCTTGGCATAAGCACAGCCATCTTGTAGCAAACTGCCATTTTCTTTTTTTGTTTGTTTGTTTGTTTTGGGGCCACACCTACTTCCATTCTATCTCCTCATGCTGTCTATATTTAAAGAAACTTTTTTTTTTTTGGTTTTTGGGCCACACCCAGCGATGCTCAGGGGTGACTCCTGGCTGTCTGCTCAGAAATAGCTCCTGGCAGGCACGGGGGACCATTGGGACAACAGGATTCGAACCAACCACCTTTGGTCCTGGATCGGCTGCTTGCAAGGCAAACACCGCTGTGCTATCTCTCCGGGCCCGCAAACTGCCATTTTCTAACAGGCCTATCCTTTAGTTGAATTGTGTACGTGCCAACTGGCTATGAGTTGACGCAGATCAAAAGAACCATAAGGTCACACTCTTCTGGCTCAGGAAACTCAGACTTATAGAGCATTTGGTGTAATAATAGGATGTTCCTCAGGAAACTTGTATTAAATTAACAGGCACATGCCAAACCTTTTGAACTGCATGATGACAAATGCATGCTTGACAAATGTTTGCATTGTCCCCTCCTCCCTTTGTATAAAAACTATGTAAGTCACAGCATTTCAAAAATAAATTGATGCCATAATCAGAATCCTTGGTGGTCCCTTTTTTCCCACCCATTTCCTTTTCAGGTACAGACCCTTTCCACGACCATGAATAAACTGAAGCTGCTGGCTGGCACAGTCCTCTCCTCTCCTCTCCTCTCCTCTCCTCTCCCCCTCCCCCTCCCTCCCTCCCTCCCTCCCTCCCCCCCTCTCCCTCTCCCTCTCCCTCTCCCTCTCCCTCTCCCTCTCTCTCTCTCTCTCTCTCCCCCTCCCCCCCCCCCCAGGTTAGTCCTGGCTCTGTACTCAGAAGTTGCTCCTGGCAGGATCAAGGGACCATATGGGATGCCAAGATTTGAACCACGGTCCATCTTGGATTGGCTGCATGCAAGGCAAATGCCCTACCACTATGCTATCTTTCCAGCCCCTTTCAGTCTCAAGTAACAGTTTTTCTTTCTCTTCTTCTCAATCTATTCTCTTCATAGTCAGGAAAAAATATCTCTAAAATTTCAGAGAAGAGAATAAATAGGTTTGAAGAAGAGAAGCACAAAACCACCATGAAGGTTTCTTTTTGCTATCCATTTTCTTCTTTTTTGCTGTCCCATTTTCTTACCTGCTAATGCAGTATTCTCTGTCACCTGGGATACCCAAATATCTTGGCCTTTCACCAGTGGCAATGAGAAATCTCTCTGCTGTATAAGTTTTCTCTTGACCTTTGTTATTTCTTGCCTACAAAGGAACCAATAAATCAATTTTTAACAAACTATTATTCTTTAGAATTAAGGTTATTTAGTTAACTATACTGTCCAACTACAATTAAGTGTAGCAATGCTGTAATAGAAGACTCTGAGGCAAAGGACTTGCTCAGAGTTCATGTCAGTATGTAATAGGACTTCAAGTCTCAAATCCAGTACTGACACTTGGCATGGAAGAGAGCTCCTAAAGAATGAGCTGCAACCCCTTCCCACCATCACCCCCCAAAAAAGCAGTGGAGGTCAATCACAGAAGTTATTATTTTCTTCACAACCCAACTAAAATTTTTAAAAGACTTTTTAAAATTGAGATTCTGCAATTAAGATTGCAGAATTAAGATACCGGGGATTGAACCGCAGTCTGTCCTAAGCTAGCGCTGGCAATGCAGACACCTTACCATTAGTGTCACCGCGCTGGCAATGTCCCTCCCTTTTACCTCCTCCCAGACCAAACTCAAGTTGTATGGATCATTTTTCCCATTGTGGTGCCTTCAGACCTTTACCACTGCTACTTTGTTAAAAGTCCAAAAATGAGAGCTTATTCTGTATTTATTCCTTTTCTTTCAACTTCATTCAGCATTCTGTATATGCCACAACTTCCAGTCTTTTTTTTTTTTTTGGTTTTGGATCACACCCGACAGTGCTCAGGGGTTACTCCTGGGCTCAGGGGACCACATGGGATGCCGGGATTCGAACCACCATCCTTCTGCATGCAAGGCAAATGCCTTACTTCCATGTTAACTCTCCAGCCCCACAACTTCCAGTCTTATTCATCCATAGATGGACATTAGAGTTGTTTTCCTTTTTTGGCTATTATACTAAGTATGATAAACACAAGTGTGCCTCCCTTTAAAGTAATATTTTGTATTTGAGAATAGATGACAAGAAATAGTACTGCTGGGTCATATGGAAGTTCTAATCAGATTTTTTGGATGTTATCTCCATATTGCTTTTCATAGGTTGAACTTGATGACTTTCTGACACACAGTGAATGATTATCTTTTCTCAGCTAAGGGCCATTCTTGTTTTCTTATCAAGGGGAAGGTGGAAGACACCCAGCAGTGCCCCAGGCTGTACTAGGAGACCAGGAGGTGTTATGGATCCTTTCTCAATAGACTCACAGAATCAGATTTTACTGCAAAACCAAACCAATCTGTTTAGGCTGCCTTAATTACCTTAATGGTGTGAGGACCAACAAACTGCCCATAAGCGTTCTCATAGGTGACCTTCCGCTCCCGAAGAGCTACTCGGTAGCCCCAGTTGAGCGAGCCAATGTGATTCTGCACCGCTTCTGTCATTTTTTCCCAATCATGTTTGACTGCATGAGAAAACAAGACAAAAGACATTTAGCACTTCAACTGCCTGGCAAAACCACTTCTCAGAATCTATTTCCATGATGTCAAAGGGTAGAGCTTTTAATCTAAAAGGGCAAGTCCTTTATTGAAAGAACCTTTTCTTTTTTTTCTTTTTTTTTTTTTTTGGTTTTTGGGCCACACCCTGTGACGCTCAGGGGTTACTCCTGGCTATGCGCTCAGAAGTTGCTCCTGGCTTCTTGGGAGACCATATGGGACGCCGGGGGATCGAACCGCGGTCCGCCCTAGGCTAGCGCAAGTAAGGCAGGCACCTTACCTCCAGCGCCACCGCCCGGCCCCGAAAGAACCTTTTCATCTTCAAATATTCATCCCATCAGAAAATTACTCTGCGCTTATGTAATGCCAGGTCTCCTAGCATGTCTTAAGACTAAAATCATCATATACAAGCTTTATGTCTCATCTAGAGAGCAGAAGCTTCACTTTGGACTAAAAATACCAATTGCTTTAAATATTACTGTGAAAGATTTGTTATTCATTTTTGGTCACAATAAAAATTATTAATAAAAGATAATACTAATTGCTGGAGAAATTAATGGGGTTTCTATCAGGGCAAGGAGACTGTTTCTAAGTCTGTCCCAGGAGTTCTGATGTACCTGGGTTTGAAGTTTAAACTGCTATATCAAAGACTGACACATAAGATCCCACTGGCAAACTCAGCCCATTACAATATTTTTGATAAAAATAAAAATTAATTAATTTAATAAAAATAAAATATTTAATTAAAAAGTAGGATTGATATATAGCCACAATTACTTATTTAGGTCTGCTTTAGTGCAGAGTAGCTGTATGATTCATAAAATCAAAAATAGTCATTCTTGGATCCAGAGGAAGTTTGCTGGCCTCTTTCCCAGATTAGTTTCACCCAAGTAAGTGAAATCACCCCAACAGGTGGTGAGCAATCAAGGGGTGCAGTAGGAGCCCCAAGTACAATTAAAGATCGCTTTTTTTTGTCACATCCGGTGACACTCAGGTGTTACTTCTGGCTTGGGGGACCATATGGGACGATGGGCAATCGAACTGAGGTCTGTCCTAGGCTAGCGTGGGCAAGGCTTAGATTCCCAATACCCCCAAACAAAGCAAGGGATATTTAAGGCCTCTAGACTCAGGGAGAAGTTGATTTTATTTTTTTTGTTTGTTTTGTTTTGTGGCCACACCTGATGACGCACTCAGGGATTACTCCTGGCCCTGCACCTAGAAAGTATTCTGTGGGGCTCCAGGGACTATATGGAGTACCAGGAATCAAACCTGGGTGGACCACGTGCAAGGCAAGTGCCATCCCTGCTTATTCCAGCCCCAAGAAGTTCATTAGAATTGGGAAGTAAAAGCAACAAGAAAGCTGGACTAATCTGAATGGAAGTAAAATACTGCAAAGCCTGCATTTATGACTTTAAAGTCAACAAGTCCCTCTTCAAGTGTTAGGGGAAAGCTAAATCTTTTTTTTTTTTTTTGGTTTTTGGGTCACACCCGGCACCGCTCAGGGGTTACTCCTCGCTCTGTGCTCAGAAATCGCTCCTGGCAGGCTCGGGGGACCATATGGGACGCTGGGATTCCAACCGATGACCTTCTGCATGAAAGGCAAACTCCTTACCCTCCATGCTATCTATCCGGCCCCAGCTAAATATTTTTTAATCCATCAAGATTAACTACTCCCTCCCTTGCACAACAATCCTCCCACTCCCAAATTATCAGATCGTAAAACAGACTTCTTGGGAGAGAAATCTCTAGCACAGTTTATAAAGAAACAGCATGTGAGAACTGGAAAGTATTTTTTTCTGTTCAGGAAAGATTTTCCCAAGTGCAGCATCATATAAACTACCTATCTCACTCAGAACAACAATAGAGATTTTATCCATAAACAAACAAAACCACTGAAAACAACTTCCTAGGTTATCTGCTGGCTTTTTATCTGCAGCTCCAATCCCAAAAGGCTCTCTTATACCTGCATCATGGATATTCCAGCCATAGTTTCGAGAGTCTTGAAGGGCTTGTCCCAGCAAAGCAGCTTGGTGCATCAGCTTTTTAGGGATGCAGCCCACATTCACACATGTACCGCCGAGACCTGCAGTAACATTTAAGAAATTCAGTCAATGGCCCATCTTATAAAAAAAAAAGGGGGGGGGGGTCAATAGCTATTACTGAATCAGACACTGAAATTTGCTTCATGTGGGCAGTAGTGTTCATACACCTTTCAGCACACATGCTTTATTATTTTGTTTGTTCAGGGCCATATCTTGTGCTGGGGGCTCATCCCAGCATAATCAGGGGACCATGCAATGCCAGGGATTGGAACTGGTTCTCTTGTATGCAATTATATGCTTGGCCTGATGAGCTAGATCCCCAGCCCCTTTAAGATGCTCTACAGTTTTCTACGATTTGCAGAGAGGGATCATGTCAGGAAATGGAAAAGGTCTAATATTTTTGCTTTAAACTTAAAAACTAAGTGATAGAGGGCACTGGTAGCAAGAAGGTTGCACTGGTGAAGAGGGATGTTTTTGTATTTTGTTTTTTGTTTTTGTTTTTTTGGGCCACACCCGGTGGTGCTCAGGGGTTACTCCTGGCTATCTGCTCAGAAATAGCTCCTGGCAGGCACGGGGGAACCATATGGGATGCCAGGATTCGAACCAACCACCTTAGGTCCTAGGTTGGCTGCTTGCAAGGCAAACGCTGCTGTGTTCTCTCTCTGGCCCTGAGGGATGTACTTTTTAATGACTGAACCCAACTACAAACATGTTTGTAACCATTGTGCTTAAATAAAGATATTATTAGGGGAAAAAAAGCTACAATGAAAGCTTATCTCCCTTACAATGAAACCTAGATGGGCAGGGAGTAGGAATGAGAGTGCAGAGCAGTGAACTCAGTGGAAACACAACCTCTGAGAACACAGAAGTGCTACTCCACAAGTAGATGACAGGCCAACACGTAAGCAAAGAATGACACAGAATTGACACTAATATATCTTGGTTGAGTGGATGGGCTGCGTAAAAACAAATGCTTTTCTTAGCCAGCTGTCCTTGTTCTTATAGCTTTTAATTCCAGAAGCAAACTCATGTTGATGCTTATGTGCCCCATCCTTCCTTTCCTCCAAGGTTTCCCACAATCTTTATTTTTGGGAGGGAGGGGGGCACACTCGGTGACGCTCAGGGGTTTCTCCTGGCTATGCGCTCAGAAATCACTCTGGGCTTGGGGGACCATATGGGATGCTGGGGGATCAAACCATGGTACGTCCTAGGCTAGCACACACAAGGCAGACACCCTTCCCACAATCTTTTGATTGGATCCAAGTTTCTCCTCTTAGTCAAAAAAAAAAAAAAAAGGCAGTATTATCTGACACCTTTATTTCTTATCACCCTAACCTCATACAGCTCCATGCAGCTGCCATCATCCATACCATGGCCAGAGGATGTTGACCTGCTTTAGGTCTTTGGAGGTCTTCTGGGGCCAAGGAGGTGGCTCAGGAAACATGAATACACATGCAAGGCCCTGAATTCAGAGCCCCACTGAGACTAGCCCCCACAACAATGACAAAAACAATAATTTTCACTTGTAAATGTTTTAAAAACTTACCCCATCTAGTTCCAAGAGGAGTTGGGGTGACAAAATCCAAAACCATTACTTTCTTGTCATATTTGGCTGCCTCCTGAAAAATAAAAAAACAAAATGAGTTATAAATATTAATTTGACAAGACCAGAAAGGGTTGTTAAGTTCCCATTCTTTTTAAAGCTATAGACCAGGGCAATAACACATGGCAGATCAGAGTTTAATCTGAGGCACCTCATAGGGTACTCTGAGCCAGCCAGAAGTAACCCCTGAGCACCACTTGGTGACCCCAAAACAAAACAAAATTTAAGTGACAGGACTGGATAGAAAGTAGAACAGGCATGGGGGCCGGAGAGATAGCAAAGTAGTAAGGCGTTTGCCTTAGACTCAGAAGAATGGTGGTCCTTATGGTCCCCCAAGCCTGCCAGGAGCGATTTCTGAGCATAGAGCCAGGAGTAATCTCTGAGTGCAGCCGGGTGTGACCCAAAAATCAAAAAAATTAAAAAGAAAGTACAACCGGCAATCATTGCCCTGTAAGACGAAGTTTAATCTCCAACATCCATATGGATCCCAGAGTGATCCCAGGGTAGAGACAGAAATAAGCTCTGAGCTTCAGTGAGTGTAACCCCCTCCCCCCAAATAAAACTCCTATCATAATAGGAGCCTGATAGAAAAGCAAATAATTTTAATATTGTCAGGAGTCAGCTGGTAACCCTAAACCTTCTGCATATTTCCAAATCGTAACCAATGATGCAACCAAACTAACGCAGTTAACCCAGTTCAATCCCCTTTATGATCCATGTGGTTTCCTGAGCACCAGGAGCAACCATGAGCCACATGTGGCCCAAAAATATAAAAGAAATATTAATTTACTGATATACTCTTAATTTATATTCCATATGGTATATATCTGAGGATGGGGACTGTTTTGGGCCGTGCTGATGGGTATTCAAGAATCATTCCTCCTGGTGATTTCAATTTAAGTGCCAGGGACTGACCCTGGGCCTCTTGCATGCAAAGCACAATATTAAATTTTATTTCTCAAAAAAAATTTATTTCTCCTGACATTGTCAAATTTCCTAAAATATTATGTGAAGAGGCATTAAAAAGCTGAAGACTGTCAACAAGATTCCTGAATTTATTTTTAGAAAGTGACAACAAATCACAAGTTTACATTGCAGAGTATTTCTTTTATCTTTCTTAGAAAAAAAAAAAAAGACTTGTATTAATAATCAGGTTTCAAAAAAGCATTTCAGAGAACTGAGCCTGTCTTTCACACATATCAAGTAAAATAAATGCAACGTTACTCCTGTGACCATTCAGAGACTGGAGTAACTTAACTCAAGTTAAGCTGCTGGTCTAGTCCTCATTTGAGTGTTTCGTTAGAATCAGCTTTTACTGACTCACCTTAAGTCACATCTTCAGGAAAGAAAACCATTTCTTCCTTCCTTCCTTCCTTCCTTCCTTCCTTCCTTCCTTCCTTCCTTCCTTCCTTCCTTCCTTCTTTCTTTCTTTCTTTCTCTTTCTTTCTTTCTTTCTTTCTCTTTCTTTCTTTCTCTCTCTCTCTCTCTCTCTCTCTCTCTCTCTCTCTCTCTCTCTCTCTCTCTCTCTCTCTCTCTCTCTCTCTCTCTCTCTCTCCCTCCCTCCCTCCCTCCCTCTCTCTCTCTCTGTTTTTTTTTTTTTGTTTGTTTTTGGGTCACACCCGGCTTTGCTCAGAGGTTACTCCTGGCTGTCTGCTCAGAAATAGCTCCTGGCAGGCACGGGGGACCATATGGGACACCGGGATTCGAACCAACCACCTTTGGTCCTGAATCGGCTGCTTGAAAGGCAAATGCCGCTGTGCTATCTCTCCAGGCCCAACCATTTCTCTCTTAAAAGAACATGCTTGGGAAATTACAGACCAAAGTATCCCTTCACACATGGGAAATGGAGCTTAATTCAGAGTCATTTCTAGTCTTCCTTATTTATACATCCTCATTCTATCACACCCAATTCAAAGTTAATTGTTACTCTCCTAAATTAAAGTAAAAAAAATACACAGTGTTGGGGCTGGAGGCATAGTAGAGCACTTGCCTTGTATGTGGCTGACCTGGGTTCAATCCCCAGCATCCCATATAGTCCTCCAACCCCACCAGAAGTAATTCTTGAGTGCAGAGCCAGGAGTAACCCTTGAGCATTGCCAGCTATGGCTCAAAATCCCTGGGGGAAAATGATAGCGCCTTTTTTTGTTTGGGAGTCTTTTTGTTTGGGAGTCGCTCAAGTATCGGCCTGGGGCCACTCCAGCAGACTTGGAACAGAGCAGGTCTGAGGGTTCCATGCTCAGGTTCAGGGACACAGAGATGCACTGCCTACCAGAAATTTTCTAGGACTCTTTGTGGGACCATGCGGGACTAGGCTTATAGTTTGGTCATGCCAAACTCAGAGCTTCCACATACACATATAAAGAATGTACTCCGGCCCTTTATAGTCATTCTCTTAGACCCATGAATTTTTTATTAAGAATTCCAACTGTGGGGCTAGATAGAGCACAGTGGGCAAAAATTTCCCTTGCTATGTGCCTTATCTGGGTACAATTCCTGGACTCTGTTCCCATCAGTAGGGATCCTGAGTACAGTGCCAGTGCCAGGAGTAAAATCTGAGGTATTGCTAGATATGCCAATCCCCAAAATCCATCTGTTCTCTGTCTTTCAACTGGGAGGAAGAGATAAAAATAAAAAAACTGTGCTTGCTTCAGCAGCACATATACTAAAATTGAAACGATACCAAAGATTAGCATGGCCCTTGGGCAAGGATGACACGCAAATTCATAAAGCATTCCATATTTTAAAAAAGTAATAAATTAACAAAATGAAAAAAATATTAATAAGTAATATACTTAAATTCATACTATTCCTATTTAATACCCTTATTATTTTTGAAGAGTCAGCCAAACTTTAGGACTAATCAATGAACTGTGTCCTAAAACACTAGGTCCTGTACCCACTATCATGATTATAAAGTAGTCCCTGAACCTAACACGCCCAGCTCAATGTGCCAAAAATCAATGAGGCTCATCCAAATTCCAGAGGACCCAGGAGGACCTAAGAAAGGGTGACCCATAAGCAGAACCCAGATCACGAAGGGACCTTGCCTTGGCTGCTGCCAGTCCACCCGAGCCCCCACCGATGATGATGAGGTCGTAGTCATAGGAATTGGGGAGATTCTCCGAGCCGTTCATTGTTAGCTTTTGAGGCACGCCGTCTTGATAAACCTGAAGAATCAATAAAAGGAAACAAAATTTAATTCGAAAAGCAGCAATGTCTAGAAAGTTCTGGGAAATCTTTTCTGAAAAATACACTATAATAAAGAGAATATGTCTGACAACGATGGCTCTGACATACTCATTATTCCTTGTTCTACACCCAAGAATCACTCCTGGGGTGAGGGCAGAGGGGTTCATGGGACAATATGAGGTGCTGGGGACAGAACCTGGATTAGCTGTATGCAAGGCAAACACCCTAACTTGCTGTACTATTGCTCCAGCCCAACAAATATTTTCTCTCTCTCTCTTTTTTTTTGTTTTGTTTTTGGGCCACACCCGGTGACGCTCAGGGGTTACTCCTGGCTGGCTTGGGGGACCATATGGGACGCCGGGGGATCGAACTGCGCAGTCCATCCAAGGCTAGCGCAGGCAAGGCAGGCACCTTACCTCTAGCGCCCAGCCCCAACAAATCTTTTTTTAAAACAAAAGAACTCATCAAAGGAAGAGTTGTGTTTTTGTTGCTAATACACAAATGATTGTCCTTCCTTCAAATGTAGAACTGTACAACTAGCTACTTTCAACCTATAGAAGTAGGACCTGATGCCCTCTACACAATCAATTTAGGCCTAAATTAAGTCTGATTACCAATGCTTTCCTCCTCATAATTTTCTAATCAGGCTTTAAATTAGGATTTTAAAAAGTCTAATGGGAGCCCTTATGATGGCTCAAAGATTTAAAAAGCACCTGCCTGGTAGGCACAAGATAATGATATCTAATCCAGTGCCACTATGCCTGCAGAAGTGATCAGAACAGTCTTGTGATCCTGAGGTAAAAATGAAGAGCTCAGATGGTTCATGCACAAGGCCACAAGTTATCCTAGTGCTACCCACACAGATTAAGGAGATCCTAATAGTTCTGCTATTTGAGATCGCCAACAAGATAGGGCTCAGAAGATGGCTGAGCAGTTCAGGAAGAACCCAGGGCAAGCATGAGGCCGAGTTTATTAACCTCAGGAGTTGCATGTGTGCCAAGGAGATCCCAACTACCCAGGTCCTCAGGCAGAGGAAGTAATTCATGTGTACACTCCACCAGTTGTCATCTCTCCTTTCCAATCCAATCAGCACTCTGTTCACTCATCGAAACAGAAAATAATCAATTGGGGGCCGGCAAGGTGGCGCTAGAGGTAAGGTCTCTGCCTTGCAAGCGCTAGCCAAGGAAAACAAACCAGCGTCCTATATGGTTCCCCCAAGCCAGGGGCAATTTCTGAGAGCTTAGACAGGAGTAAACCCTATGGGTGTGGCCGGAAAAACAAACAAACAAACAAAAAAAATCAGTTGGTTGAAGGCTCAGGGTAACAGTAGACAGGAATACAGCAATTAAAAACAGTAACTGAGTATTTAGAATTTTTCAGACATTGTTCCGCTAAGGCAACAAATTCAATCAAATTAGTAATTCAAAATTATTGACATCTACAGTTGTTTGAAAACAAAATGTAGAAAGTACTGCAATGACAAGACATTTAAGTAAGGATAACTATTAAGTTAATAATTTCTTTAGTCTCCTGCATCCTTGGCATTTATTGATAATGAAAGTGTTGGATGTTCAATGTAAAACAGCAAAAAGCATTTTATTCCAGTTGCTTTTCCAAAAATTCTGTTACACTAAGCACTGGCCTATGTGACCTATTTTATAATGTAATATGTATAATAATATATATTATTTATATAATATATATTATATTATAATGTAATATAGAATTATATAATCATTAATAATATTTATTTAAATAAAATTTGTGCTGGCATGAAATGAGTGGAAATGTAACACACAATAAAATGTTTGCAAACAGCCACATCTTAATCAAACAGACCCACACTTACCATCCCAGGCTGTACTATTTTTTCTTGCCTACAATCACATGCTGGGGGTGGAAGTGGAGGGTCAGCGGAAGAGGATGTTTGTGATGCGAAGGGGGATGCAGTGAAGGAAGACGGAAGAGAAAGTGGGGCGATGGGGCTGTCCCATGTTGAAATGGCGGGTACACAGGATGGATTAGAGATAGAAGGGAGAACCATTGGGAAGCAGAAACAATGCGGGTAAGAACACGTCACCCTGACCATCTGCATAAAAGGTCTGACATGAGAGGCTGGTAAGCACAGCCAGAATTCATCAACTGGCATGATGGCAGAAGCTCCTCCTCTAGTGTCAGGCACTGTGGGGAAATAACAGGCAACAAGTCCATTACATTCAAAGCACCAACACGGTTTCAGGTAATAAGTACGAAGCCTCAGTTGGCCTCAGAGAGCTGAAAAGCCAACTTGCTGGTTGGAAAGAGTTAATAAAAACAGCTAGATGGGGGCCAGGAAGGTGGCGCTAGAGTTAAGCAAGCGCTAGCCTAGGACAGACCACGGTTGGATCCCCCAGCGTCCCATATGATCCCCCAAGCCAGAAGCGATTTCTGAGCTCATAGAGCCAGGAGTAACCCCTGAGCATCAAACGGGTGTGACCCAAAAAAACAAACAAACAAAAAAACTAGATGGCATGGCCTTCGCAAAAAAATAACCTAAGCATTACTATTCTCAGCCTAAGTTTATTTACATGGCCTTGAAGTGCCAGATAAGTATCCTTTGTCTAAATGAAAACTGCCAGTTCTTGGAAACACATCCCCCAGTTAGAACAGAAAAGTGTTCTACAAAGTGGCTTATTCCCTACCCCCATGTTAAAAACCTACTCTACCCAACTGGATTTTCATGGTTCAAGTCTGAACTGAAAACAGATTGACCTGACAGGAACTTAAAAAGAAAGCTCTGGGGGTCGGAGAGATAGCACGGAGGTAAGGCATTTTTGCCTTTCATGCAGAAGGATGGTGGTTTGAATCCCAGCACCCCATATGGTCCCCTGAGCCTGCCAGGAGCGATTTCTGAGCGTAGAGCCAGGAGTAACCCCTGAACGCTGCCGGGTGTGACCCAAAACAAACAAAAAAAGCTCTGAATAAACTGGAACATTGTGAACTGTGTACAATAAAGACCAATGGATTAAGAAATATTTTGGGGGGGGAGCCCACACTCGGTGATGCTCAGGGGTTATTCTGGCTATGCGTTTAGAAATACCTCCTGGCTAGGGGGACCATATGGGACATAGGGAATCGAACCAGGTTTGTCCTGGATCTGCTGCATGAAAGGCTAATACCCTATCGCTGTGCTATCACTCAGGCCCCAGAAACATATTCTTTTTTTTATTTTTGTTTTGGGTCACACCCAGCAGCGCACAGGGGTGACTCCTGGCTCTGCACTCAGAAGTCGCTCCTGGCAGGGTCGGGATTCGAACCTGGGTCCTTGCAAGGCAAATACCTTACTGCTGTGCTATCTCTCTGGCCCCAGAAACATGCTTAATGAAAATTTCTATACTCCATCTCCTGAAAAATGGCCCTCAAAACTTCTTTACAATCTTAAGTTTCTGTTTATGTGTGGCTTACTTATATTTAGCATATTAGAAAGCACAATTTCTATTTTTGAAACAAGATAGTTTTTATTGAATTCCTTAGAAAAATTGAAGAGAAGATGGGAGAGGAGTGTGTTCAAGAGAGAACACAGGCTTCTTCCAGAGGGGAAAAGGCAAGCCAAGAAACAGAAACAAGTAAGTTAACTGTTCACGAAAGCACACAGGCTTGAAGAGCAAGCCAAAGAAAAAAAGAATTTGGGGGGGGGGGGGTTGGTTTTTGGGCCACACCCAGCGGTCGGTGTTCAGGGGTTACTCCTGGCTGTCTGCTCAGAAATAGCTCCTGGCAGGCACGGGGGACCATATGGGACACCAGGATTTGAACCAACCACCTTTGGTCCTGGATCGGCTGCTTGCAAGGCAAACGCCGCTGTGCTATCTCTCCGGGCCCAGAAAAAAAGAATTTAAAATGAAAAACTCGTTTCTTTTCCGTCCAAATACTTTTTAATTTTTAGTGATTTGTAATTTGAGAATAGCTTCTAAATATTGTTAAAAGTATTTTAGTATGGGGATGGGCACTGTCTACACTGTAATTCTCTTCAGTCTGTCTAAAAAAAGATAGCTCGCTCACCTTTCTTGTATGGAAATTAGGTAACATATGCGATGTGTGTGTACTCTCCCCCACTGCCTTGCAAATGGCCAACCAGGTTTGTTTTCTAGCACCTATATAGTCCTGAGATCCCAGTGATCCCTGAGCACAGAACCAGGAGTTAAACCCTAAGCAGCCACATGTGGCCCCCAAATTAAAAGTAAATAAAGGGGAAAAAAAGTAAATAAAGGGGCCATTGTGATAACACAGTGGTAAGGTATTTGCCTTGCATGCAACCAACACAGGACTGACAGCAGTTCGAATCCAGCATAGCTGGGGTGATTGCTGAGCACAGAGCCATGAGTAACCCCCAGCACTGCTGGGTGTGACCCCAATAAAAACAAAATAAAAGTAAATAAAGTTAGAATAACTGGGGGCCAATAGAATGAGAGATTATGGTGCTTGTCTTACACTGGCTACCTCAGTTTGATTTCTGGCACAGAACAGTCCTCTGAGCACACAGCCAGTGCTCAGTACTACTGGGTAACAGTCCTCTGAGCACACAGCCAGTGCTCAGTACTACTGGGTAGAACTCAAAAATAAACAAGAGTATTAAAGTAAGAATAGTGGCTGGAGATATAATACAGCAGGTGGGCACTTGCCTTGCAAAGAGCTGACAGGTTCACCCCAGGTTGCCATATGGCCCCCCAAGCCATCAGGAGTAATCCCTGAATAGTCAAGAATAAGCCCTTAAGCAAATTGCTGAGTGGCCTTCAAGCCCAAAAACAAAAGTAGAATAAACAATAAAGATAGCTATTTCCTACCCACTAATATTATTCCTAGCCTTAAGGCAGAAGCTTAAGGGTTTTTTCTTACTATTATTCTTTTTTTTTTTTTTTTGGGCCACACCCGTTTGATGCTCAGGGGTTACTCCTGGCTATGTGCTCAGAAATCGCCCCTGGCTTGGGGGGACCATATGGGACGCCGGGGGATCGAACCGCGGTCCTTCCTTGGCTAGCGCTTGCAAGGCAGACACCTTACCTCCAGCGCCACCTACCCGGCCCATTCTTACTATTATTCTTAAAGAATTAGTGGGCACACGGGCCTGAATTTGGTGGCTGTAGCTCTAACTCATACAAACTGCATCATGTTCAATAAAATACTAGTGACTCTGCTGGTCACTTAAAATGATCACCTACCTAATCCTTTATAATTTTTCATTTTGTAAAATTCAGACCTACATTACCACCTCCCCCAGTTAAAATGTTTGATGGCTCTGCTACCATGGCACCACCCTTACCTGAAATGCTCTCTTGCCAGCCAATCCTCTTCTAGTGCTTTAGTATACAAACTAAAGTAATATGGCTTAGTGGCGTTCTTTGTTTTTGTTTTTAACTAATACCCCAAAGTCTCAAGTTCCCACATCCTCCACAGCGAGAGAAAGCTGTCCAAGGAACTGAGACTGGTGATTCATCCCAGGCCCTTGCCTTAAGCCAGAAGCTTTTTTTTTTTTTTTTACAATCCCACACCTCTGCAAAGAAAACTTTTCATCTCTGCATCATAAATGTCAGCAAGAACATCTTCACAAGGCCTGTAGATAGTATAGTAAGTGTGTGCCTTGCACACAGCCAACCCACAGCTGGTCCCCAGTATCTAGTCTCCCAAGCCCCACTAGAAGTGACCCCTGAGCAGAGCCAGGAGTAAGCCCCTACACGTTTGCATAAACACAAGTCTATGAAAGATGGGAGAGGGGAAACACACACGGACTCAGTAGCCTGTTACTTTACATTTTTAGTGCAAGATTTAAGAATAAGGTACCTCACACCTCATGACACATGAAAATAATTAGAAAATCCTCATGGATCATTTGTTTCAACAGACTATAGTAATTTTTGAATCAAAACGATTCAATAGGGGCCGGAGAGGTGGCGCTAGAGGTAAGGTGTCTGCCCTGCAAGCGCTAGCCAAGGAAGGACTGTGGTTCGATCCCCCGGGGTCCCATATGGTCCCCCTAAGCCAGGGGCAATTTCTGAGAGCTTAGCCAGGAGTAACCCCTGAGCAAACGGGATGTGGCCTGAAAAAACAAAAACAAAAACAAAACCACAAAAAAACCCGATTCAATAGCAACAGCATGACACATATAGCTTGGCATATTTATTCCTGGGCTTGCTGCAGAAAAGGTTTTGCCAGCTCATCTAGAGAAAGGCTGAGTCAGTACTGATAGATGGGGTGAAATGAAATGACCAAATGGGACTGGACAGTACATTACATAGTGCGTTTACAGCTGACCCAAGTTCAATCACCAGCATCCTATATGGTCCCCCAAGCACTGCAAGGAATAATTCCTGAGTGCAGAGCCAGGAGTAAGCCCTGAGCACCAGCTGTGTTCCAAAAACAAACAAAATTATCAAACAGACTAAGGACAAATCTTTCTGTTCATGAAGTATAAAGTCTTGCTATATTATCTTCCAGGAATAGTGAAATTGATGAGTCGTGATAAATTAATTAGTACAACTTTTAGGCACTTAAGATTTTGAGAGCCAAAATAATAGCTCACAATTACTTTAAGTATTCTAGCAAATAAGTTCCATTTCAGATTTCAAAGCCCACGTAGCTTAGGCACGGTGATCTCAAGCAGTGTCCAAGATCATCATGTTCCATTTTACAGAACAGTTCCCTGGCAGTTAAAGCTGTTCAGATATGCAAATTCAAAGGAGGAATATTTGAGATTATTACAAAATGAAAAATGACAAGCTATAAAGGACTAGCAGAAATTACTTTGAAAAAATCAGGGGCTGGGTAAGAAATAATAGTTACTAAACATTAGAAGTTCTAAACATTAGAAGACTTTATGCTGAAACACCTGACACAAGTATCTTCTACTTAAGACAGAGAAGGCAATTCAAATTTCCCAGGTTTAACATGCAACTACATCTTAAAGTTCTCTGAGCAGTAACATCTGTCATCATAGCCCTTAGCTACCTTTCTTGTCTTTAATCAATTCCTACTCACCTTTCAGCACTGGCATCACCTACTAGTATTTCTGCTGAACATAATAAATGGGACACTCTATTATTATCCACTCATCAACCCAAGTTCTTCTGGAGTTCTGCACGGAAGCAGGACAACTGCTTTTTAACATTAACGGCGCATATGGTCACTGCCCTTCAGAGCAGCAGCTCTTGCATTTTTATCCACTTTTCCCAGTCTAGTATAGAAACTCATGAGGGATGGGGAGGGGGGTGGTTCCAGGATTCCTACGACAGAGGAAGCGGAGCAAGTATCACATATTATAAACATTTTCCCCCAATCATCAAATACACTTGTACAATGCAGAACGGATTTTTATTACTCGTCTTAAAAAGACATTCCAAAAAAGTCCCAAGTATGCCAGCGCTTTATCATATGAAATGTACAACCATCACTGTCTTATAAAACCAAGAAAAAAAATCACACTGCACGAAATAAGACCATCTCTTATGTTGTCAGAAAATACCTTTTCACCTTAACCAAGAGATGGTACAAATAGGAGCTGGGCTCTGAACTGAAGGCTGCATTTCCAGTTCCTCTAGGAGAGCCACTCAGCTCACAGTGCTTCTTGGAGAAGCGGAGCCGAGGCGAGCCTAGCAGGCGTTGGTGATCATGGCCTCGGAGATCTCGAAGGTCGCCACAATATTCTTCCAGTCCTGCAAACTGAGCGAGATGACGCCCTGCTTGCGGCCGTGGTAGCCAAAATCGCAGTCCTCGCCGCGGCGGCCAAAGCGGATGGGCTCGAGGATGGGCAGGCGGTCCCGGTCCAGCCGGATGCGCGCGAAGCCGTCCCGGATGATGAAGGACACGTAGAAGATGTTCTCGACGGTGCGCGAGAAGGACTTGGGGTCGACGACGAACTCGAAGTAGGACACGGGAGTGTCGGGGTACCTGCGGAAGTAGGTCTGCAGCAGCCCCAGGATCCTCTCCACCTCCTTCTCCGTGGCCTCGTGGTTGGCGTGCAGGTCCAGGCGCCGCAGCTTGGTAGGCATGGCGCGGACGTGGTCTTCGGGGCCCGCTCTCCGGGGCAGCAGCGCCCGGGGCTTGGGCAGCGGCTCGGGCCTGAAGGCGCCGAAGAGGAAGCGGAAGGGCTCGGCCAGCAGCACCCAGGCGGAGGCCTCGCGGTGCAGCGCGGCCCAGAAGCCGCGGGCCGCGCCGTCGTCCAGGTGGCCAGGCCCCTCGCCCCGCTCCAGCCAGCTGCGGCCCGCGAAGAGGAAGAGGTAGTCGCCGAAGGCGCCCTGGTTGAAGCAGCTCACGTCGGCGTTGAGCTGCCGGGCCTTCTCCTTGCCCAGGTCGGACGCCAGCACGAGGAACTGGGCGTCCAGCGCCGCCTCCTGCGTGCGGCTCACCTCGTCGAACAGGACGTTGGCCTCCTCGAGCGCCTCGGACAGCGAGTCGCTCGCCGTGTGCACGATGTCGTCGCGCCGCTGCTGCACGGCGCGGATGAGCTGCCGGTAGTGCCTGCGGATGGAGCGGCACTTCTCCGGGTCGGCCGCCTCCAGCAGGAGCGGGTCGAGGCCGGCCTCGCCGAAGCTCAGGTCGTCGGGGCCGGCCTCGTCGGCGCCCGGGGCCGCCTCCACTGTCGCGGGCTCGTCGTCGTCGTCCTCGTCCGAGTCGTCCGCGTCGCCCGCCTCCTCCAGCCAGCTGGGCGAGTACGCCCGGCCGGGCAGCTCCTCGGCGCTCCGGGAGCCCCCCAGCGGGAACTCTCGCTCCCTCTCAGACATGTCGGCGGGGTCCCAGCAGCAGGCAGCCGTCACCCTGCACACCGCGGCGGCGGAAACGGACGGGGGCAGTGTGCGCGCAGGACGCCCGGCCATGCGCACTGGCGAGGAGGCGCGCCCGGCCCCGCGCGGCCCAGACTCGGCGCACTTCGCAGTTCGCAGCAGTTTGCGGTGCGCAGTGCGCCTGCCTGCTCAGCCGGAGACCGGAAGCGGCAAGGCGGAAGAACAACAAACAATAGCTAGCCCCACCCCCGCGGGGGCTGGCTCCCTTCCGGCAGTTACTTCCGCACTCACAGAACCGAAACCAAACCCATTCCTAAGATGGAGGTGGGGAGGAAGAAGGGGCTACAGTCCTGGGGAGATCAGCGCAAGCATTTGTTTTCACAAGACCTTCTTTTTGTTTCTGTTTGGAGAGCGCAATCAGGCAGACAAGGCAAGAAGCGGAAGCATCTTCGGGACTGCCCCGATTCCCTTGCAAGCGGGAACTCATCACTAGGAAATGAAATGGGGGCCGGAGAGAAAAGCACAGTGGTAGGGTGTTTGCCTTGACTGCAGAAAGAAGGACGGTGGTTCGAATCCCGGCATCCTATAGGGTCCCCCGTGCCTGCCAGATGTGGCCGAAAAATTTTTTAAAAAATTGTTTTTAAAGAAATGAAACTGGGGGGCCGGGAAGGTGGCGCTAGAGATAAGGTGTCTGCCTTGTAAGCGCTACCAAGGAATGGACCGCGGTTCGATCCCCCGGCGTCCCATATGGTCCCCCCAAGCCAGGGGCGATTTCTAAGCACATAGCCAGGAGTAACCCCTGAGCGTCAAACGGGTGTGGCCCAAAAACCAAAAAAAAAAAAAAAAAAAAAAGAAATGAAACTGGAACAGTGAGCCCTCAAATGCCAGATCCCAACTTAACCAATCACAGAGCGCTGGGGGTAGGAGTGAAGGAAGGTCGAAGCCTTAGAGGGGATTATGGGCCAAGGGGAGGAGGGTGGTGGCTCTTTCCTTACGATCCTCCTCCAACACCCAAGGATGGAAGAATGGATGCACTGATTCAGTCTCTGAACTTAAACTGAACGCTACAGGCGGAAAAATGATTTTCAAATCTATCATTTGGCCCATACATTCACCCCAGGTAGTTACTGGAAACACAACTGGAAAGGGTTCAGTGCCTCAGCCACACAAGTGATGAAGTACTCATAAGGTCATTTTTTTTTTTTTTTTTTTTGGTTTTTGGGTCACACCCGGCAGTGCTCAGGGGTTACTCCTGGCTCTATGCTCAGAAATCGCTCCTGGCAGGCTCGGGGGACCATATGGGACGCCGGGATTTGAACCACGGACCTTCTGCATGAAAGGCAAACACCTTACCTCCATGCTATCTCTCCGGCCCCTCATAAGGTCATTTTTAAAGGGAACCGGTGAACTGCCACACCCCTGATAGCCAAAGCCAAGGCGCGCACACCCACAATTCGTGGCCAGTGGCCAATGTTTTTTGAGGCACCAGTACAAATCAGCTTTCCTATATAGATCCAGATTGGCTCCATTTTTTGACATTAGCCCAAGGAAAACCCAGAGCCTCATTGACATCTTCCCTCTCCAGGAGTTACATCTCTGCCCCAGCAACAGTTTTTTCTAAATGTAATAATACCAAGCTACACCAAAATGTTACTTTTCTAAAAAACCATGCAATATGATTACGTAGGTATATATTTTAACCTACATTATTAGATTGTTTTGCTTTTTTGTTTCATTTCTGTACGGGGAGGGTATTGACCCATACAGGGCTACTACTCCTGGCTTAAAGCTCAGGAATAATATGAGGTGCTGGGGATCCAATCGAGGTTGAATTCTCTTCAGATCTGGTTTGCTGCTTGGTTTTTGTTTTGCTTTGCTGTTTTTTAAAGAACTTGTTTTAGACTTCACAAGCATAGCTTACATAAGGTTGTTCTGATATGTACCTAAGATTGATTCATGTAAATAATAGATCCTATAGAGTGAAAAATGACTGCTTTTTTGGAATTTAGGCTGATTTATTCTCTGAACTAAAGAAAAAAAAAAAAAAGAGGTGGTGCTGGAGATTAAAAAAAGATAGGGACAGAACAAAATACCCAAGCCTGTTGTCTACAGTCTTTCATCTACGAATTTCAAAATGCTTTAGGAAAAGAAATTATTTCAACGTACTTATACAGTACCACTAATATCATTTACAAGGATTTCTCAGGAGATAACTTCCTACACAACTTGCTCTGAGCGACAACACATGAAGACCAGAATCATACTATTAAGTACTGATTTTCAGAGCTGAATTCCTTCTGTGATAGATCTTGGTCCCTGAATAACTGGAACTTAGATCACACCCCCATTAAACCATATTATATTACATCTGCACTTTAGAGTAGAAGCTGTGGCTGTCACTAAGAATTTTTAAATGTCTAATGATATTTTAAAACATTTAAGAAATAGGGTATTTCTTGATTTGTTTTGTGTGTGTGTTATTTTTTTTTTTTGGAGGGTGGTATTAACCTAGCTGTGTTCAGAGTCCTCCTGGTAGTTTGTTGGAATCAAATCAAGGTCCACTGCATGCAAGCCAAGTGGCAAATAAAAATGAAAATAAAATATCTCATGCCCAGGAGCTATCTCAAAGGGTTGGGGAATTTGCCTGGGTCTGATCCCCAGCACTACATGGTCAATGGGGCAAGCCAGATGCCACCCCAAGCAAAGAGGGATAAGTAACCCCCATCCTAATAACCAAAAGACCTCACCTCTGTCTTTTCTGGTGTATTTTGTTTTGTTTACAGTTTTTGAGTTTAGGAGCCACACTTGGCAATGCTCAGGGCTTACTTCTTTCTGCTAGCGCTTAGGGACCATATCCAATTTCTTTAGCTGCATGCCAGGGAAGCACACCTTACCCCTGGACTATCTCTTTAACCAGCTGGTGTTTTGCTGCAGGATCATTACAAATGTCTGAGATAAGTGCCACAGCCAAGAACCAGCCAAATGTGAGCCTCATGCTCTGCCAGGTGTACCTGCCACATGCTTACCCCGTTTCTTCTTTCTCAGCCACAGTATACAAAGCCTGAGTCTACTATTTAATGTGATATGTGAAGCGATGAGATAAAACCCCAAGCTTAATTCATAAGACTAGCAGGATGTTTTTCATCTTAGTGTCCTTTAAGGCTATGTTTGCATGTGTGTAATTTTCACTGGGAAACTTGGCTATCATCAAGGCAGATATCAAAGGCAGAGAGCTATAGAGATAGTACAGTGGATAAGGCACTGACGTGGAATCAATCCCTGACATCCCCACCACCACCCCACCTTCCCTGAGTATAGAGCCACGAGCAACCCTGCACAGCTGTGCATGTGGCAAAAACAAAACAATAAGGCAGAGAAATTTGAGAACAGAACCTTTCTTTCAGGTGGTAAGAAAAATGATCAACTCTCTGGGCTGGGCCCCCTTGAAAGTTAGTGCTGCAGAACTCATCTTGTTTGGGGTGGGAGCAAGGAAAGTAATGGGGGCATGGCTCTGAAAGATTGCAGGCTTGAAAGAGCTCAGCTTTGGCTGTTGTGCCTGCCATATAGTGTGACTGTGACTGGTTGTAGATATGTTTAAAACTATGTTGCTCCACACTGCCCTACTGACAAGTTAGAAGCAACTGAGGACCAAGTCATAACATTTGATGAGAACACAAGTGCTCAATAGACCTAATGTGACTTTATCCTCCACTAACCTGTTCAACACATCCAAGGCACTGAAGGTGGCTAGCCCTGCTGTCAAACAGCTCCACAGATCCTCACCTGCTTTCCAACATGCAGTCTAGAATCTCCCCCAAAACGTTCACCCATTAGGATACCCACCAGCTTCTAGAGCCATCCATTCAACAAAGATTGTTTTGTTTTGTTTCTGGGTCATATACCTAGCAATACTCGGGTGCTAACTCCCAGTATTGAGATAAAATTCAGGCCTCCTGCATGTAAAGCGTGTACTCAGCCAGTTGAGCCCATCTCTCTGGCCCCTGAGCAAAAATTTTATGACTGCATAAGAGGTGTTAAGAACACATGGGAAAACACTCAAGTAAATCGATCATCCTAAAGGAACTCAACAATTCCGTAGGCCCAGAGGAATGTAGATCCATTCAACAAGCATCTAATGAATGAACACCTACCACTTGCCAGCACTATGTTAGGAATACCACAATTTGCATGGGCTCAGTCCTGAAGCATGAGCTCACAATGTGAGCAGGCAGATCAGGCACGTATCCCAATAGTAATAACAGGAAGCCAGGTGCCAGAAATGCGAATACACTCAAGTGAACTTTCCAGACCTGTCTAGATTCCACTCCTGGTTCTGTTGCCAAAGTAGCTATGCTAGCTGTATTCTGGGCAGGCTCAGTAAACTCTTTTTTTTTTTTTTTTTTTTTTTTTGTGGTTTTTGGGTCACACCCGGCAGTGCTCAGGGGTTATTCCTGGCTCCAGGCTCAGAAATTGCTCCTGGCAGGCACGGGAGACCATATGGGGCGCCAGGATTCGAACCAATGACCTCCTGCATGAAGAGCAAACGCCTTACCTCCATGCTATCTCTCCGGCCCCGTCAGTAAACTCTTAAGGTCTTAAAACCAGATAGTCCCTACCCTCAATCCCCTGCATAGTCAATGAAGTATTACAGCATGCAGAGTCTAGACCACAGCATTTAAGAAATAGTTACTACTAACATCAAATAAAGAGCAATTTGCTGAGTTCTAACAGACACCTGGGATCATCAGCGCAAAGATAAACTTCAGCTGGGGTGTAGTTCAGCTCTACCTTGCATAGATCTGTCCCCGGCACTGAAGAGGAAAAATGATTCGGTTTTTAATAATATGGGCAAAAGATTATTATTAGCAAGAGCGCTCCTTTTCTCAAGAAAAGATTGTTAGGAGAGCTATGAAAATACCGAGAGAAGTGTGTCAGGCCAGAGGACAATAAAGAGAAAGGATGATTGCCTTGACCCAACCTGGGACCTGGCACCCTATCTGGTCCCAAGAACACCATGAATGATCTCTGAGCTCAGAGCCAGCATTGAGCCCTAAAGTACAACCAGGTGTGCCCCACCAAAATAATAATAATAATAATAATAATAATAATAATAATAATAATAATAAGCAGATCAATGAAGCAGTTAAGAGAGGCCAGGAAGTGAAAGGAGGGAATTAGGTAACTGGGTACAATGACCTTAACAGTAATTCCCACCAGGCTCTGGACGCTAAGAGGAAATAACCAGAAAAGCAAGTTGGAGTCAAACCTTAAAGGAACAAAGGGGAGGAATGTGAACTTTCTCCAAGGCAGACCTGGGGCCTCAGTTGAGAAGTGCCAGTTCCACACTGCTAAGGTGGTTTGGCAAGTGAGAACCTGAAAAAACTGGGCACAAAGGTTAAGAGGTAAGAGGTACATGTGTGAGAAGTAGTCAGGCCTGCTAGTAGATGGACAGGAAAGACAAGTGTAACCCCAAAGCCCAGAATATCAGAAAGAAGAGAGCACCGTGAAAATGCAAGGGCCAGGGGCTGGTGGGGTGGCGCTAGAGGTAAGGTGTCTGCCTTGCAAGCTGCAAGCGCTAGCCAAGGAAAGATCACGACCGATGTTCGATCCCCCAGCGTCCCATATGGTCCCCCCAAGCCAGGGGCAATTTCTGAGCACTTAGCCACGAGTAACCCCTGAGCAAATGGGTGTGGCCGGAAAAACCAAAAAAAAAGAAAAAGAAAAAGAAAATGCAAGGGCCCAGGAGTTAGCTCAAAAGACTAGTGCCCATATTTTGCATGCACAAGGGCCAGGATTGATCCCTGTCTGTCCACCCACACCCCCAGCACCAAAGACATTGACCTCTGTGTAACACTGGGAGTAGCCCTTGGAAACCACTGGGTATGATCCAAAAAAAAAAAATTTTTTTTTTAATTACACAGCATAAGCTAGAGGTTTTTACATCCTTTATAAAACTGACAGTAGGGTCGCCACCATGGACTTACAACTATCTTAAATCTTACTTGATGAGCAGCACCGCATCAATCTATGAGGCCCTAATATGTCCTCTTTTAAACCTTTTGAGTCCTCCTGGTCTCCAAAAAAATCCCTTGTCCTCAAAACCTCACTCACCTTAACCAGGCCCAGAGCAGCCAACACTACCAACCTCCCTGGCAGGGAAAAGAAGGCATGGAAATCAGTTTCCTGTCAGTCTGGTAGAACAGCAAGAAAGGAAATGGACGAAGGGATATTTATCTGAGTCTGATTTTAAAGAACTTTGGAAAGTAGGCTTGTTTCCATGTCTGCTGTTCCTCAATCACATCCAGTCAGCAGCTGCCTACGCCATCTCACCACAGAGATAAGTCCATACTGCAGTGCCTGTCACCTCCTCTTCTCTGTGCCCCGGGAGAAATTAAGTCCCTGGAGTTGCCAGTTTTAGTCTTCTGAATTCTGAACTGTGTCCAGAGCTGGCACTTTCAGGGTCCCCAGAGCTGCATGGCCCTTGAACAACACTGGGCTTGTCCCTGGTGGTCTTTTCCAAGTCCTAGAGCTACAAAGGTTAAAGATAATCTTTTTTAAGGACAGTGCGCTGAAGGTTAAAAGTAATCCTTTAATCACTAAAATATTTATAAGTAGATAGCTCAGAGATAGTTGAGTAATAGGAATTCTCTCTAGTTTCCAGAGTTCACTATCCCCAGCTCCCAATTTCACTTGGATAAATAAGCCCAGAGTTTCTAAATATAAACTGCTATCTTCTAACCTCATCTTGCTTGGGGTTTAAGATTCTTCTTTGTTTTCCCCCAATTCTGATTACTTAGGCATTGATCTTGACCGGAAAGAATGACCTGAGAGACCAGGGTTACAACTCTGCATTAAAGCACTAGTCTCACCTGTTTGAGGGCCCTGGGTTCAATCCAAATCACAAGGTCCTTCAAGCACCTTTAGAATGAACCCACCTCCCTCCACCCACCATCACCACCCCAAACAAGGGAATAACCCCTGAGAGTCTTTGTTGTGGCCCAAAGTCAAACCTCCAAATGAAGTGTTCCAAAACTCTGCCATGCACAGGCCACCAGTATAAAATGCCCTGCAGTGTTTAGTGCTTATTAAACACATGTCTGGGCTTTCCACACTGTCCTGTCAGCCCTGCTTGAAGAAGCCAGGTCTGCCTTTTAAAGTCAAAACAAGGCACCTCAGGAAAGCTGTTGAAATATTCCAACCCTTTGAGCCATGTCCCTGGCCCTGAAACACTTCTTTAAAGATGTCCTCCTTTAAAATTAGGGGGCAGGGACTAGAGAGATAGCATGGAGGGAAGGCATTTGCCTCGCATGCAGGTCAGTGGTTCAAATCCCAATGTCCCATATGGTCCTCTGAGCCTGCCAGGAGCAGGCTATGAGCATAGAACCAGGAGTAACCCCTGAGCACTGCTGGGTGTGATCCAAGAAAAGAAAAGAAAAGAAAAGAAAAGAAAAGAAAAGAAAAGAAAAGAAAAGAAAAGAAAAAGTAGGCCGCTTAACTCAGTTCCTTCCACAGGAGCCTTCCCCATGCCCATAATGTACACAAGGGGTCCCAGTGAAAGCTGCTGAATATGGAGGAGAGAAAAGGAGATCAGGGAAGAAACAAAATTAAGAGAAATGAACAGGGATTTAAAGAATACCTGTTTTTCATACCACAGTTACCAACATATAAAGTCCTTTTCCTTTAAAGGTAGAAATTTCAAGATTAAAACAGATAAAGAACACAATTCTCTGACAAATGTCTTTCTTCACTCAAGCCCAGTATTTCTTTAAACAGTTTTCAAAACTGGGTTAGAGAGAGAGATTACAGGGATAAAGGTACTTGATTTGCATCCCTCCAACCTGGGTTCTACTTCCCTGAGCACTGCAAGGGATCACTCCTGAGCAGAGGGAATAATAACCCCTGAATACAAATCCTTCCCCCAAAAAATATTTTTTAGAACTCAAATTTGGCCCAAATTGGTCAACAATTGGTGAAAAATTCACAAATGTTTTCAAGTCAAGAATTCTTATTTTGTCTTTTTTCCAATGTTTAATATTCAATTATAAACTGAAATTATACAAACAGTATTAACTTTAAAAAAAAGTGTGCTAGGGCCGGGCGGTGGCGCTGGAGGTAAGGTGCCTGCCTTACCTGTGCTAGCCTTGGACGGACCGTGGTTCGATCCCCCGGTGTCCCATATGGTCCCCCAAGCCAGGAGCGACTTCTGAGTGCATAGCCAGGAGTAACCTCTGAGCGTCACCGGGTGTGGCCCAAAAACCAAAAAAAAAAAAAAAAAAAAAAAAAGTGTGCTAAATGGGCCAACCCCCATTGTGCTTTGCATGATGCCAACCTGGGTTCAATTCCTGGACCTCTTTATGGTTGCCTGGATCTCACCAATAGTGAGCCAGGAATAGAGCATCGATGGCTCAGGTGTGGCCTTAAAAAAAAAAAACAAAAACAAAAACGGTAGAGCCGGAGAGATACCATGGAGGTAAGGCGTTTGCCTTGGTGGTTCAAATCTGGCATCCCATATGGTCCCCCCATATGGTCCCCTGAGCGTAGAGCCAGGAGTAACTCCTGAGCACTGCCGGGTGTGACCCAAAAACCAAAAAAAAAAGAAAAGGTATGCCAGATTAAATTAAGTGTGACATAGTGGGGCCGGAGAAAGCATGGAGGTCATCAGTTCGAATCCCAGGAGCAATTTCTGAGCCTGGAGCCAGGAATAACCCCCTGAGCACTGCCGGGTGTGACCCAAAAACCACAAAAAAGTGTGACATAGTATATCTTTCTTTCATGACATTACATCTGTCTAAAATTAACATCAATCATCTTCAATTAAAAATATCAATCTTGGGGCCGGAGAGATAGCATGGGGGTAAAGCGTTTGCCTTTCATGCAGGAGGTCATCGGTTCGAATCCCGGCATCCCATATGGTCCCCCGTGCCTGCCAGGAGCAATTTCTGAGCCTGGAGCCAGGAATAACCCCTGAGCACTGCCGGGTGTGACCCAAAAACCACACACACAAAAAAAAAATATCAATCTTGGGGCCAGAGAGAGAGCACAGTGGTAGGGCATTTGCTTTGCGCAAGACTGACCCGGACGACCTGGGTTCGATCCCCAGTATCCCATATAGTCCCAGGAGCCTGCCAGGAGTGTTGGCGGATATGGCCCCAAAACACACAATCAGGGCACAGGGGAAGGGTGTTTGCCTTGCAGATGGCCAACCCCTGTTCAACCCCTAGCATCCCATAAGATACCCCAAGACTGCCAGGAGTAATTTCTGAAACCAGAACCAGGAGTTACCCCTGAGCCCAATGGGTATGGCCTAAAACAGAAACAAAAAAATGTATCAGATCATACTAATAATAATCATGGGTCATGATCACAAAAAAGCATTCTAGTTCATTGGTTAAAACCAGGATCATCAGCAGAATTTAAAAAATGTTATTTAACCATATACCTATGTAACTAAGTGTAAATTGATGTGACAAGTAAAGAAAACATCAGGCAGGAAGGAGTATTTATAGGTTTGTCTCATTTTACTTGCAAACTAAAGATCTGAGTAGCAATGCATTTTAAATCAGTCTTTTCATTTTCTTTTTATTTACTATTTGTTCTTAAGGTCTAGCTCTATTTCCTATACCATTATACAAAAAAGACAAATTAGGGGCAGGAGTACACACAGCGGTAGGGAGTTTGCCATGCATCTGGCCAACCCAGGACAGACCCAGGTTTGATCCCTGGCATCCCATATGATCCCCGAGCTTGCCAGGAACAATTTCTGAATACAGAGTGCCACAAAAAAAGACTAATTACGACTTTTAAAAGTGAGTAAACTAAGACTACAAATATATTTTTACATATCACTGAGGTCTTGGGGCTTAAAGATTACAGATAAATAGGGGCTCTCCCCCAAATCAGAAAAATAATTCAAGAGCATGAAGGCAAGTGAAAGCTTCCTAACCAACGTCACCTGACACAGGTCACCATCCACCCCTTCTGCAGGAACCACAGGCCAGCAGCAGGCCAACTCTGAGGGTCCAGCAGGAGGATTGAAGGTTTATTTCTCCCCTTTCCCATAAACTGGGCCTAGAGGAGATCAACGGTGGGTGGAGCTGTTGCCGGCATCGGTTCTATCCCAGAGCTTGATCCTGGTTACCCATAAGGTCCCCCAGCACCGCCAGACATGATTACTGAGTAGAACCGGGATGCGGGCCGAACCCCAAATAAAGAGGCACCTGACGGGGCAATCAGCTCCTTCCCCCGTGCTCCAGGGCTCTCTCTCCGGTACCAAAAAGGCTGGTCGGGTGGGAAGATGGGCATCTCCTGTCCCTTCCTTAAATACTTCCCCATCAACTTCTCCTTGGACAATTTTCACGAACATGTTTCTTTCGAATTCAGATACGACAAGTGGGGCGGGAAACCGTGAGACAAGGCAGTAGGAGAAGACAACAACGACGTATATTTCAGGAAGAAAAGACTGAAGCCACAGCTGCCCCCAGTCGGCCCCCGGGCGCCGCAGGGACGGGGACCCCTCAGTCTGCCGCGCCTCCCTCCGGACCGGCCGAGGGCGCCGGAGGGCCTCGGGCCGCTTGCCCTCACTCGGTCGGTCCCGTCGGAGCCGGCAGCCCGTGCTCGGAGCGCTCCCCCGTGGCCGCGCCCGTCCTCGCCGCTCCGAAGCACGCGGGGCGCGGGTCCGGCTTCGCGGCGGGAAGTGAGCGCCCGACCGCGTCTCCCCGGCGGCCGACCGGCCCGGGCCCCGGGTTCCGGCCCGCCGCTTCCCAGCGGCAGCGAGGCCACCGCGCGGGGCGGGCGACTCCACTCCGCAGCTCCGGCCCAGCTGCCCCACACGGTGGCCCGGAGGGCCGCGCGCGCCGGCGCTCCAAGAAGCACCTCCCGGGGCTCGCCGCGGGGCAGGCGCCCGACCCGCTCCGTCGCGCGGGGTCAGAAGCAGCGGGACGGGACCCCGGAAGAAAGGAGTCCCCGGGCCCGCTGCAGCGGCTCGGCCCGGGAGCCTCGAGGCTACCCGGCGGCGCCCGACCTGCCGGAGCGGCGCGTGAGCCTTCGGGTGGCCCGGGGAGGGACGGCTGAGTCAGAAGTCAAAACCCAAGCCCGGGGACACGGGCCCACGCCCCGAAGCCGCTCGAGCCGCCGAGAAGCGCGTCGCCCCGGGCCCGGCGCTCGCCCTCCTTCCACAAAGGCCCTTCCGAACCGGCGCGCGCGGGGCCCCCCTTCACCGGCGGGGAAACGGAGGCGCGGGAGCCTCGCCCACCGGTCAAGCCTCGCCGCTCGGCCAAGCAGGGAAGGCTCGAGCAGGCGGCGAGCCCGCAGAGGCGTCGGCTGCCCCGGCTCCGAGTCCCCTCGGCGCCCGGAGCAAGTCGCGGCTTTCCCGGTCGGACTGACTCACAAATGGAGGCACGGCCGGCCCGCCGCTCCCGACCTCCAAGGGCCCCGTGGCGGGCGAATTCCCCGAGAGGACCCCGAGATCGGGCGCTGCCCTCCGACTCGGGGCCGGGTCCGTCGCCGCAGCCCACGCTGCGAGGCTCAGGGGCCCGAGCGCGCTCGCGCCCATTTTCTCCGCGCGGCACCGGAGAGCCAGCGCGAGGAGGGGAGCCACGACCGGGTCGCCAGCCAGGCCGCCTCCGGCCCTCGCCCGCTGGCGGCTGACACCGGGAGACGAGACCGAGACCCGCCGAGCAGCCGCCCTCTCCCCCGCCGCCGCCCGGCTCCGCGCCCCTCGGCCGGCTCCCGGGAGCGCGGCCGACCGAGGCGACTTACTCGCAAGGCGGACTCGGCGCGCGGCCTCCGGAGCCTCCCGCGACGGCCCGCAGCTCACTGAGCGCCGGCGGCCGCCTCGCGCCGCGTCTGCTGGAGACCGAGGCCACGCCTGGCCGGGGCGGGCGGTGGGCGGGCGCCGCCAGTCAGGATGACAAAGCAAAAACTGCGGGCCGCGTGCGTGCCCCGGAGCGGCGCCCCCGGCGTCCCGGAGAGCGAGAGGCGGGTCCCCCGGGCAGACTCCGAACCCGCGGGCGAGGCCTTCCAGGGGAAAAGGGCTCGGAAGCCTGGACCGCCGTCCCCAGCGCCCAGACTCGCTGCTGTGGCCCGTGCAAGGCGTGGCCTGCGCTTCCAGAAATCTCCTGGGGATTCATCGCAAAGCTGGGGCCGTCCCTCCATCTCCCGAGCCGCGAGTCGCGGCGCCGCTGCCCTGGGGGGGTAATGATTGGGTTTCTTTGGCGATTCCCTACAGGAAGTGATGCGCTTTGGGAAGAAGCTTCCCACCTGTCCTGACTCAGCCCGACAAATTCTCCCCCTGCACAGCTTACCTGCCGTCCTTCCTCCACGGCCCCGCGGGCCCAGAGGTTTTAAGGATCTGTTTAACTGCGGCCAGGCCTTGCGGCCCCAGGGAATTAACCTTCCCAAGGCGCCCCAGGGAGCCGGCTCTAGCACTTACTCAGCACCTAGCCCGGGTCGGGTATGTGCTGAATAAATGAATAAATGAGCGCTTTCCACTCCTTGTCTGGAAGGGCTAACATGACTGGCTGGCTGGTTTCTAGGGGCTGCGAAGGCCCCATCTTTTCTCTCACTGGAGTGGGCAGCCCACCACAGGTCGCTCCTTGGAGCCCCTGCCAAGATGCAGTTTGAGGACCAAATCATGCACTTCAACGCGTGGCTGCTTTACGGACTCTAGGGTCCTCAAGAAAGAACCCTAAGAATAAGTGAATAGTTGGACATTGGGGCAGAGAGTGGAAAGCTGGGGCTAAGAGAGAAATGAGATGCCACCGTTTTATCCATTTAATAACGTGTCTGTGGGGGAGAGGTACAGGGACACCTGCTGATGCTCAGAGGTTACTCCTGAATTTGCACGTAGTGATCACTCCTGGCAGGTTCTGGAACATAGAGGGTGCAGGGGATCAAAGCACAGCAAGCATCCTACCTATTGTACTATCTCTCCAACCCCTCATATAACTTATTTAATCTACACAATAGCAACTCCTGGATCAGCCATAAATTCCTTCTCAAAAACAGGCAGAGCTACAACTTCAAAAGAGGACTTTGAAATAAGATACTAAGGGCAACTGATAAGGACTTAGACAGAATTTATAGTAGGAGTTAATAATTTCTAACAAGTCAAAAAGGTTCAATTGAGAATTTGTATATTCAGTGGTGTAGATTTTATTCCTGGCTCTGTATTCAGGGATCACTCCTGGTATGGCTCAGGGGTTCATAGTGGTGCCAGAGATTGAACAGGAGTAGGCCACATGCAACACAAGTACCCTGCCCACTGTTCTATTTCTCTAGCTCCAACTTCACACTGTTAAGTGAGCAAAATAAAGCACGCTCCTAGGCTAGGAGTCAGGGCATAGGATTTATAAGACACTTGCACTACATACAGCTGAAGCACCCTGGGAATGACCCATGAGTATCCCTGAGCACTGCCAATGTGACACAATGACCTCTCAAAAGCAAAATTCCTAAATTAGCTCTATATAAATTTTTTTGTGGGGGGGATACACCCGGTGGTGCTCAGGGGTTACTCCTGGCTCTACACTCAGAAATCACTGCTGGCAGGCTCAGAGAACCATACGGAATGCCAGGGATTGAACCAGGGTTGTTCCTTGGGTCAGCTCTGTGTAAGGCAAATGTCCTACCATCGAGCTATTGCTCCAACCCCTCTATATAATAATTTTTAAGTTTAAAAAATAATCATTGGGCTCCCACCCCTGCTGCTGGCAGAGCCCAACTAGTTTCTAATCTCCAAAAGAGAAAGATGCCATGCAGTCTTCCCGGGTAAACTAGTCTGGGCTAACACATCTTTGCTTGAGACAGGCTGGAGTGGAAGGTGGAAAACTGCTGACTTTAGTGGAGGAAGGTCACATAGTCCTTTTACTTTTCAAGTACTATGCCTGCTACAATAAGCCTTACACACACACACACACACACACACACACACACACACACACACACACACCTTTCTGACATCAAAATATGCTCTGCTCAAACTTTAGCTCTCTAGGTCCTTCAAGAATAGTCTCAGGGCAGGAGCAATAGAATATGCTTTGCTCAAACTTTAGCTCTCTAGATCCTTCAAGAATAAAGTCTCAGGGCAGGAGCAATAGTTCAGCAGGTAGGGCATTTGCCTTGCACTTGGCTGACTCAGGGTCCATTGCTGGAATCCAATGTGGTCCCCTAAGAATCGCCAGGAATGACCCCTGAGCATAGAGCCAGGAATAACTAATGAGCATCACTGGGTGCAGCCCCAAAATTAAAAAAAAAAAAAAAAAAAAAAAAGTCCAGACTCCTCAACTGTACTAACTTGTAGTTCTATCTACCCTTGTTAGTCCTTGCTTTCTATATATTCTCATATTACACAGAAAAAGAAAGTTATTTCATTTTAAAGACCATAAACTTCAGTATCATCCAGTAATCTTCATATCTCTGCTGTTTATGGTTTCCTATTTTCCAAATGACTGTCTCATACTTATTTCCTGTTTCTCAAACCTCTCTGATGCCTACACCTACCCAGTGGTTCCTGACCTGCCCTCTACTTAACATACTCAGAACTTCCTTCTCTTTCCTTCTTAACCATCAACTGCCTTATCCCCCACTTACTTCCTGTTTTAATAAAAGCCAACTTTTCCATTTATGTATGAGTTCTCCTCTTTTCCTACCTTCTCAAACTTCAATAACTTCAAAAGATTAAAGATGTGGCTCAGTGGTAAACTGTCTTGAGTGCCTGAGTCCTAAGTTCAGTCCCCAACACTGCAAAAATTAAAATTAAATTTAAAAGTCTCACAGGGGTAGTAGGTAAGGTGTTTGAATGGACTTACATCTAAGCACAGAGCCAGGAATAAGCTTTGAGCAAAGCCAGGTGTGGCCCACAACCAAAATAAATTAATTTCTTTTAATAATCTCCTGAAACAATGAGAGGATGCCTTCCTCTCTGGCATCCTCATTTCATCTCTAAACTGATCTTTTTTTTTATCACAAGACACTGTAATCTGTCCATTTTGTTCAAAGTCCTCATGATGTCATTTTCAAAAAGAACCTGTCACTGCAGTTATCACCCATTTTCCATTTCATTATTTTTCTTTACAGAAGGAGCAAAAGCTCATCTAAAATAATTATTTGTACCTTAAAGAATATATATAATAAAGTAAGGAAAGCAAGAAAGAACTAAGACATGGTATTTGAGCAGAGACCAGAGTGCAGGTAAGGGAGAAAAGGAGTCTGAAGGCCTAGTGAGGTCTTTTTAAACAGGAAAAGAAAGTACTAAAACAGGAGCAGGAAGGTTGCTTGACTTGTCCAAGGATCTGTAAGAACTTTAGAAATTCAATATGGGGGGCTGGAGAGATAGCATGGGGGTAGGGTGTTTGCCTTGCATGCAGAAGGACGGTAATTCGAATCCCGGCATTCCATATGATCCCTGCGTCACTCCTGCCAGGAGTGATTTCTGAGCGCTGCCCGGTGTGACCAAAAAACAAAAGCAAAAACAAAAAGATTGCTCCTAGAAATTTAATATGGACTGGTAGGTAATAAAATTGAAGACATGACAAGAATCAGATTCCAAAGGTAACAGCCAAGAGCCGAATTTCAGTCACATTGTGCAGAGCCTGAGAATCATGTAAGGAAAGAGGAAATTATTTAGTCTGCATCCTTGTAAAGGGATTTTAAAGGAATGCTCTGCTGTGTGCAAAATAAACCAAAGGACCTGGAAGCAGAGAAAGTAAAAAAGCAACTGTAGTGACTAACTCAGCTAAGGAGAACGAAGCCTTCATGAAATGATCAATTTGAAGATAAGGCTACTGCTTAACAGAAATATGGAATAACAGATGTAAAAGAAAAAGAAGGGGAGGGGCCGGAGAGATAGCATGGAGGTAAGGTGTTTGCCTTTCATGCAGGAGGTCATCAGTTCTAATCCCGGCGCCCCATATGGTCCCCTGTGCCTGCCAGGAGCAATTTCTGAGCCTGGAGCCAGAAATAACCCCTGAGCACTGCCGGGTGTGACCCAAAAACCACAAAAAAAAAAAAAAAAAAGAAAAGAAAAAGAAAAAAAGAAAAAGAAAAAGAAAAAGAAGGGGCCGGAGAGGTACTACCTGGGGCCAATCTAGATTTGATCACTGTCATCCCATATCCCCATATCACTGGGAGTGACCCCTGAGCACATCCAGATGTGCCCCCTACCCCGAAAAAAACTAAAAAAAAAATGTAAGTGATGACTGCAGAGTTTTGACCTTGACACCTTGGTAAATATTTCACTCTTTAATGAAAAGTGAGCATTGTTCAGGAGGAAGGAAATGGACATGGACATGCTGGACAGCAATAGTTTTGGGGCAAATCCATAATGAAGTGTGAGACAATTGTTAAGTCACCCAAATGTAAATGTTGAGAAGTAGCTGGATATGCAGAGCTCGAGTTCGAGAAAGAAAACAGATCTAAAAATAAAATATTAGTAGTCAGGACAGTCAATGATTTAAGTGAAGCTAAGATGAGATGCCCAGGGTTTTATTATTTAAAAAGTAATTTATTAGGGCCAGTGTGATATCACAGCAGATAGGCATTTGCCTTGCACATGGTTGACTTGGAACCAACCTAGGTTAGATCCCTGGCATCCCAAATGGTCCCCGGAGCCTGCCAGGAGCGATTTCTGAGTGCAGAGCCAGGAGTATCTCCTGAGCACCACCAGCTTTAGGAAGGGAGGAAGGGAGAGAGGGAGGGAGGGAGGGAGGGAGGGAGGGAGGGAGGGAGGGAGGGAGGGAAAGAAGGAAATTTATCATTAGGTTTCACCTGAAAAAACTTGTATCTGAGGGTTACTTAATCTTTGAGTATCCAAATGTTCAAGAGGCTAATCTGTGATCCTGTAAGCAACTGAACTAACCTGTGTCTCTTTGTTAATCTTCATTTCTAAAATAAGCTGCCTGGTTATCCAAACAAAAATCTCAGAATTATAACCAGCTCCCAAGTTATTACAAAGACAAAGTATTGTTTGTCTTTCTGTGTTTATGCAAACACATCCCCACAAAGTATAAAAAGTTATACCAAAGGTCTCAAGAAAAGAGAAAATCAAATATTTCCATTCAACTCATGATTAGATATAATTTACCAGTTTTCTGTAAATCAAAATTCATTCAACCAGTCCTATGCAGAAAATCTCATTCACTTGAAGTTTTCAAGTGTCCAGTTTTTCAGTAAACTAAACTTTTAGTTCCATGACAAGTCTGTATTCTGAAACAATTGTCAAAGACTTTTTCCCCACCAATTTCTCCAAACAAGCATTAGGACAATTCTATAAATGGCAAAAGGCTTTAAGATGCTCCTAATTAAAGATATTACAACACAACTGGCAAAAAGGTTTGATTAATATCTCAAGTTCTGGTGGCCAAAATAATAACACAGAGGTACGGCATTTGCCTTGCACACAGCCAATCCAGGACGGACGGTGGATTGAATCCCAGAGTCTTACATGGTCCCCCAAGCCAGGAGTGATTTCTGAGCGTATAGCTAGGAGTAAACCCTTGAGTGTCACCGGGTGTGGCCCAAAAACAAAAAAAAAAAAAAAATCAAGTGCTATGTTGTTGCAAATGTCAAATTTCATCTTTTTAGTGGCTGAGTAGAATAGCACTGTGTAATTCACAGTATTTTATTGTTTGCAGTTTTGAGGATCAAACCCTGGGCCTCACATATAAGACATGCACAGGTTTGCTCTCCCCACAATATTCCTTTATCCAGTCACCAATCAGGAAAAATAATATAGTGCTGTGAAAAAATATAGGAATGTTTATAGTCTTAAGATAAATATCTAGAAATTCTAGAAATAGATCATATGGTAGATCTATTTTAAATTTTGTGAGGAGCCTCTGTATCTCCATAATGTTTTCCACACAGAAGACACCAACAGTATATGTGGGTTCCTTAATCTTATTGTTTCTGGTTTCCTTGACATGCCATTTTCACAGGTGTGAGGTGGTATCTCATAATGACATGAATTTAATTTCCTTAATCATAAATTATCTGGGTTTTTTTTTTTTTGCCATTAACATTCTCCTTTGGAAAGGGTATGATCAGATCTTCTGTCTATATCTTGACTGAGTTATTTTATTATTACTTATTTTTTAAACATATACACATATTAATCCCTTGTCAAATGAATGTGAATATTTCTCTCCTGTCACTGTTGTTAATCATCATTCAGGTTCCTTCCATTATGCATAAACTTTTAAGTATTTGCTTATTCTGACTTTGCTGCCCATGCTGTAAGAGTTGATTCCTCAAAGACTTTTGTTTTGTTTTGGTTTTGGTTTTTGGCTACACCCGTTTGATGCTCAGGGGTTACTCCTGGTTAAGCGCTCTGAATTGCTCTTGGCTTGGGGGGGACATTATGGGATGCCAGGGGATCAAACCGTGGTCTGTTCTACGCTAGCTCATGCAAGGCAGACACCTTTACCTCTAGTGCCACCATCTCCAAGCCCCCTCAAAGACATTTCTTTTTTCTTTTTCTTTTTCTTTTTTTTTTTTTTTTGTGTGTGTGTGGTTTTTGGGTCACACCCGGCAGTGCTCAGGGGTTATTCCTGGCTCCATGCTCAGAAATTGCTCCTGGTAGGCACGGGGAACCATATGGGACGCCGGGATTCGAATCGATGACCTCCTGCATGAAAGGCAAATGCCTTACCTCCATGCTATCTCTCCGGCTCCTCAAAGACATTTCTTTTTTTTTTTTTTCTTTTGGTTTTTGGGCCACACCCGGCGTTGCTCAGGGGTTACTCCTGGCTGTCTGCTCAGAAATAGCTCCTGGCAGGCACGGGGGACCATATGGGACACCGAGATTCGAACCACCACCTTTGGTCCTGGATCGGCTGCTTGCAAGGCAAACACCACTGTGCTATCTCTCCGGGCCCTCAAAGACATTTCTAAGGCAAATAACTCCTTAAAGGAGGAGTGCCCCTATATTTTCTTCTATAAATGTTATGGTTTGGGGTCTTATTACAAAGTCTTTTATCCATTTTTATTGCTTTTAGTGTATATTGTATAATAGTATTCTAGTTTCAATCTTTTGGTTATTCAGTTTTCCAAACATTATTTCCTTCCCTCCTTCTTTCCTTCCTCTCTCCCTCCCTCCTTCCCTCCTTATTTTCCCCCCTTCCTTCCCTTCCTTCCTCCCTTTGTTTTTGGGCCACACCTAACTGTGCTCAAGGATGACTCCTATTGCTTGGGCTCCAGATCTATGTGTCTTTTTAAAATCCAAAACCATCTCATTCTGATTGCTATCACTATAGTTTTAATCAGGAATTATGATAAATACATTTCTCTTCCTTTATTCTTTGGTAGATATTTGGTATTTTTTAATTGATATTGCTCTTTAGGATCTTTTACAGTTCCATACAAATTTGAGTGATGTCTGTGAAAAATGTCCTTGAAAAATGACAATGGAGCTTTTTTTATATGGTTTGCTTTGAATCTGTATTTTTCTTTGGAAAAAAAAATCCCATCTTAGCATGTCAATTCTTCCCATCCAGAGCACTGAATATCTTTCTACTTGTTAGTAATTTTTAATTCCTTAAACATTTCTTATAGTTTTTTTTTGGGAGGGTCACACCTGGCAGTGCTCAGGGGTTACTCCTGGCTCCACGCTCAAAAATCGCCCCTGGCAGGCACAGGGGACCATATGGGATGCCAGGATTCAAACCACCGTCCTTCTACATGAAAAGCAAATGCCTTACCTCCATGCTATCTCTTTGGCCCCGATTTCTTATAGTTTTTATTGTGTAGGTCCTTCATCTTGTTAAGTTTATTCCTATACAGTTGATACTTTTTGACATGATTGGAAATAATGGGGTGATTTAATGTTTTTCTTTATTTCTCATTTATTTATTTATTGGTTTTTTTGGGTCATACCCAACAGCACTCAGGGGTTACTCCTGGCTCTATGCTCAGAAATTGCTCCTGGCAGGCTCTAGGGATGCCGAGATTCGAACCACCATCCTTCTGCATGCAAGGCAAACACGCTACCTTTATGCTATCTCCCCGGCCCCTATTTCTCATTTATTATTATTATTATTATTATTATTATTATTATTATTATTATTATTATCTGGGGGGTGAGCCACAGCCAAGGGTGCTCAGGGGTTACTCCTTGCTCTGCACTCAGAAATCACTCTTGGCAGGCTTGGGGGACCATATGGGATGCCAGGGATCCAACCCAGGTAGGTCCCAGGTCAGCCACATGCAAGGCAAATGCCCTACCACTCTACTATCACTCTGCCCTATTTCTCATTTTTTATTTATTTTTGTTTTTGGTCTAGACCCAGAAGTAGCCAGTGTTAACTCCTAACTACACTCATGGCTATGCTTGAGGACCATCTTGGGTGCCGGGATTCACACCATTGTCAGCTAGCTGCATTGCAAGGCAAGTGCCCCCTGGCTGTACTCTCTCCAGCCCCAACAGGGAGGTTTTCATGATATACTTGGAACATAGTAGGAGCCCAAAGTATAGTGGTCCAGCAATTTCACACAGGTATGCAAAGAATGGTGTGAGGAAATTGAGGAAGGCTTCATCAATCATATTATTTCTGAACCATAATTTGAGGAATAACAAAGCAATAATAAAATAAATAAAATAGTAATAATAAGTGGGATATTTTTTCAGTTCTTTTGGCAGACTAACTCCAATAAATCTTTTTTGGGGGAAGGGAGTTACACCAGTGGGGCTCAGGGGTTTCTCCTGGCTCTGCGCTCAGAAGTCACTCCTGACAGGTTTGGGGACCATATAGGATGCCTGGATTTGAACTGGGGTCCATCCTGTATTGGCCTCGTGCAAGGCAAATGCCTTACAACTGTGTTATTGCTCTGGCCTCCCGATTAATCTTTTGACTGGCTGGATATTATTTCCCCACCGCTATCCTGCTTCATCAGACTCATCCGCTTAGGGTTAGAAACAAGGTGCCTGGAGCGGTCTCACCAACTCATGGATTTTTGTATTTTTATTTTACAACTGGCACCCAGGGTAGCAACGGAGGAAATAGTATCATGCCGAAGATTAATTGGAATTAGTTTTTTTTCCACATGGCCTTTCTACCTCATGGCCTCTCTCTGCCATGTGCTGCTGCCTAACTCGAGCTCTCTCTCCAGAGCCCAAAACCAGACTCCTTTCTTTATTCAAACTAACTCCCAATCCCAGGTGGGAGTAGGTCAAGTCAGATACAAAAGCAACTATCCAATGGGTTTTTACATCTCAAAGGAAGTGGTTAAGGACAAAGGAAGTTGAGAGGGTTCACCTTACAACATGGGATGCCAGGGATCAAACCCAGGTAGGTCTTATGTTGGCCAGGGGCAAGGCAAACGCCCTACCCACTGTGCTATTGCTACAGCCCACTGAAAGTAATTTCTGAATGCAGAAAAAGGAGCAACCCCTGAGCATCATGGGATGTGGCTCTAAAATAAAACAAACAAATAAAAGAAACCCTACTCACACATCAAGCAATATAAGTCATCTGTTTACATCTTTTCTCTTTTTTTTTTTTTTTTTTGGTTTTTGGGCCACACCCGGCATTGCTCAGGGGTTACTGCTGGCTGTCTGCTCAGAAATAGCTCCTGGCAGGCACGGGGGACCATATGGGACACCGGGATTCGAACCAACCACTTTTGGTCCTGGATCAGCTGCTTGCAAGGCAAACGCCGCTGTGCTATCTCTCCGGGCCCTACATCTTTTCTCTTAAAACTATTACTTATCAAGTATATTAGTGCCAGGAGCTTTATGTATTCTCATTAATCATTCTGAAAAGCCTGTGGTACAAGTATCATCTCCATTTACAGATGAGTAATCCTATGTGAAGTAAGTGGCCCAAGGTCTGGCAGCCTGTTCCAGATTTACACCTTTTTACATGCCTCTCTCCACCCAGTACTTTTTCCTTGAGGGCCTGGTCTTTATGTCCTCAGTAACTGGCACAGTGTCACTCTCACAAGACTTGAACCCAACTGACACTTCAGGACACTTTTGCCTATTAGTGAAAGGGAGAAGAGAAGCAAGTCTAAGGGATTCTGATAAACCAGCCCTAAAGGGGTGTTGTTGGTTCAAAGTGCTGGTATAGTTGGTTTCAGTGTCATAAATATTCCCACTCTGACAGATTTCAAGCTACCAGAGTGACCTCTAAATCCTTGAATGTTTAACTATGGCTCTTGTGCTGGCAAGAGCCAGTTACAACATCCTGCCTGAGAGATCAAGGTCATCAGGTAACAGCCATTTCTCCTTCTATTTCTTTCTTTTCAGCAGCTCCCCAGACTTAAGTGCAGCCTAAGAATATTTGGAGAAGTGCCCTTTCAATGAAGATACAGCTCACTTTTTACTAGAGTCTACAAGTGGATTTAGCAAATCCTAAATCCCTCAAACATCCTCTCCTTATCTTGGACCTAGAACCATCCATGTCCTTCTGCCTTCACTCATACTAGGTCTCCTTGTTCTGTAAATATATGAGCAGGTACCACAGATTCAGCTAGTTTCCACGGACAAGAAGGGAGACCCCACAGTCCTGGTTAGGAGGAAAACATCTTAGCTGGCTTTTCTGCTGATTGAGCACCATGCCTCAAGGCAAGTTCAATTACCTCTGTGCCTTCGTTTATTCATCTGTAAAATGATGATTAAGGAAAGCAGCTCTACTTCATGTGGTGGGTGTGGACATTAGATGAGTAAGTAGATGCAAAGGGCTTAGAACGTAGCAGGTATTCAATATTTGAGGTATCATCTTAATTAGTTCAAAAGCCTGGTGTAAATCTGGGAAAACCTCAATGTGGCTCAGAGTTTAAAATTTCCCCTTTTACAAGTTAGTCATCCACAGTAATTGTCAACAATGTGTTATCCTAGACGCCATTCAGAACCTAATTCAAAAGGGTTCCCATTCATCTCTTAATGAGCTGTCTGGAAAAGCCCCCCATTTTCCACAGTGTGCCCATCTTCATTACCCAGAGCTTCTTTTTTTGGCAGATGTAAAACATAACTCATCTTAAGCTGCTTGCTGAAAGTACTGCTGAGAATTTTTTTTTAATTCATTTGTTTTCTTTGTTTTGTTGTTGTTGTTTTGAGTTTTGAGGCCACATCCAGCGATGCTCAAGGTTTCCTCCTGGCTCTACACTTAGAAATTACCCCTAGTCACACCCCAGGAGCCATATGGGTGCCAGGGATCAAACCCCAGTTAGCCATGTGCAAGGTAAGCGCTCTACCTGCTGTACTACCTCTTTAGCCCTAGAACTCCTTGACAACCATGTGCACACATCTTGTACATGTTTGTAATACTATGAAGAACAACACACAAGGTGCATACACTGAAGCAGATGGGCACTCCCTTCCGCATTTTGTTGCAGTGCCTACCAATCCACAGGAAAGATATTTCCAATGTCAACACCATTAACCTGTTGAGCCTTGGTATGTGTGGGCTCTTCTCCAGTAAACTCTCCACTCCAGTAAACTCCTACAGGCCAACTTAAATAAGTGCCAATTAATCATCATAAATCTCTTTTAGATCCTCCAGATGAAAGAAGTACCACGTAACTTTTTATTATGATTATAATTATCCTCTAATGTCTTATACCTTGTTAGGTAGTTGACATGAAGAGAAGCCTGTTCCTTCCATTTCTCCCAAAGCATAAATCCGGAAATTGAATCTGGGTTAGCCACATGCAAGACAAGGCCTTCCCTGCTGTACTATCTCTCTGCCTTCTGAATTGACTCTAGATGGGTGCTAGATTATACTCTAAATAATTGATAATATCAAGTTGAAAGGTTTTCTTTTTTAAATTTTTTATTAAAATCATTATAATTTACAAAGTTCTTCATAGTTGGGTTTCAGACATACAATGTTTCAGGGCCAATCCCCAACACCAGAGTCGATCTCCCCTCCACCAATGTTCCCAGAGTTCTTCCCATGTCAACACCCCTGTCCACAGCCCAGCCTGCCAGCATAATAGGCTCATTTTGTTTTGATTGTTAAAGTTTGGATCTCATGATTTCATTGTGGTTGACTTTGGCTTGGATATGTAGTTCTGTCCTTTTTTTTTTTAACACCACAAATGCACCTGAGACCACTTAGCCCTCAAGTTGAATTTCTAAGATAAATGTAATTTTTTTAAATAAATGAGACACAAGTCACACTCAGTTCAAACCAAGGTCAAGAAGATCTAAGATTACTTCCAGGTCAACCCTGTGAGGCTACCTCTGGGAGAGCCTTTCTTTACCCTTGGAGTGAGGATGCAGCCCAGATCCTGGCTTCACCTTCAGTCCTTCTTAGCGCAAGGACAGGCTACTTTCCTTAGGGAGAAAATGACTTGCCAGGCATTTCTCAGCTAATTCCCTCTTTTAATATCAGGACCTTGCAGGCTCCCCATTTCTCTGATCCCAGCTGGCTTCAGCTCACAATCACAGAAATAAAATATTTACACTTGAAGGCCAGAGAGTAGTAGGGTATTTGCCTTGTATGCGGCCAACCCAGGGCAGACCCAGGTTTGATTCTCAGCATCCCATATGGTCCCCCGAGCCTGCCAGGAGTGATTTCTGAGCACAGAGCTAGGAGTAACTCCTGAGTGTTGTCGAGTGTGGACCAAAAACCAAAAAAAAAAAAAAAAATTACACTTGAAATTTTGAAATTAATCTGTTTCTCAAGACTTTACTCAGAGATTCGATTCCAGATTATGTAAAAAGGAACAGCAGAGTGAAGAGATATATTGGGAAAGCCTGGAAAAAAGGGATGCAGAGCTTCCATGAACTTCCCAAGGCACTTCCATGTGTCTAACAAACCAGAGACTCTGTGTTTCATTTATAATTCTAGCTGTATTGAGACCAATTTTCCCTCTAAAGATAAATGACACCCTGGTGTTCTCTACCAAAATATTTCCCAGTTCCTTTACCCAAAGATGAAATGCTTATTTAATCTTTCAATAATTTCAGGAACTCTCTTGGTACTCTATTGCAATGGAGGCTGACTACCTTCCTCTTACTTTCCTTGACAGGTCTCCATGCGAGCCATTCCAATATTTTATAAAGCCTCTGGTCAGTGTTCAGTTTCCTTCTACAAGCGAAAGCATGCTCACTAGTATCATACAATGACTGTAATAAGGTACTTCTCTATACTTAAGATTTATTATTTTTTTTTTTTGGTTTTTCGGGCCACACCCGTTTGATGCTCAGGGGTTACTCCTGGCTAAGCGCTCAGAAATTGCCCCTGGCTTGGGGGGGGACCATATGGGACGCCGGGGAATCGAACCGTGGTCCTGATCCTTGGCTAGCGCTTGTAAGGCAGACACCTTACCTCTAGCGCCACCTCACTGGCCCCTATACTTAAGATTTAAATATGTATAAACCATGTAATTTATTTGGAAATTATTATTCTAATCTCTTTAGATGAACCAATTCCCTCTGTTCTATGTAATATAAGCATCACTAGTGGAACTTTTGGTTTTAAGATGTGTACATGACTTCTCAAAACAATCAATTTCTGGATATTCTTTCAGCAAATGTATGTCTAAGTGACTAAATTCTCATTAAATATTATTTTTTCATTAAATATTCTAAGGAAATTATCATATACAACTTTTAGGAGGCATTTTTTAAATTCTTTTTTAGACCACACCTGGTGGTTCACAGGGGTTACTCCTGGCTCTGTACTCAGAAATTACTCCAGGAAGGCTCAGGGAACCATATGGAATTGTGGGGACCGTGTGCAAGGCAAATGCCCTACCCTCTGTACTATTGCCCGGAGCCCCAATTAGGAGGCATTCTGAAATACAAAGTGCATGGCATCCTTAAGCTTCCTTCCAGGTGAGGATTAGAGATTGGCACTCATCTTGGAGCATTGATTCTAAGGACTCTAGAACCTGAAAAGGAATAATTCCACACTGGGACTCAAGACTACAGAATAGTCTAGAACTGCTGGACAAACCTGCTCTATGTAGACTTCTGTAACATGAAAGGAAAAAAAAAAACCACAAGACTGTCTTGTTGAGGGATTATTCAACAGTGCTGAACACAAGCTTTGAATGTAGGAATCCCAGGTTATATCCCCGGTTTCACAGGTCACCCAAACTATAACAGGAGGGACCCCAAGCACAGGGAGTAGCTTCTGAGCACTGTCAGGTATGGCCCAGAAACAAGAAGGGGCCGGAGCAATAGCACAGCAGTAGGGCGTTTGCCTTGCACACGGCCAACACCAGACAGACCCTGGTTTCATTTCCGGCATCCCATATGGTCCCCCTAGCATGCCAGGAGCAATTTCTGAGCACCAACGGGTGTGACCCAGAAAAATAAACAACAAAAGAACAAACAAGATTATATCTAATGCTGTCTAGTCCAGTCTTCATGGAAAACAATATGGAGAGTTCTCAAAAAACTGGAAATTGAGCTCCCATATGATCCAGCTATACCACTCCTAGGGATATACCCTAGGAACACAAAAATACAATTTAAAAATCCCTTCCTCACACCTATATTCATTGCAGCACTATTTACAATAGCCAGACTCTGGAAACAACCCAGATGCCCTTCAACAGATGAATGGCTAAAGAAATTATGGTACATTTATACAATGGATTATTATGCAGTCTTCAGGAGAGATGAAGTCATGAAATTTTCCTATATGTGGATGTACATGTAATCTATTATGCTGAGTGAAATAAATCAGTGGGAGAGAGATAGGCATAGAATAGTCTCACTGATCTATGGGTTTTAAGAAAAATTAAGGACATTATTGTAATAATCCCCAGAGACATTAGAGATGAGGGCCAGAAGGACTGGCTCACAATATGAAGCTCACCACAAAGAGTAGTGGTGCAGTTAGGGAAATAACTACACTAACAACTATCATGACAATCTTAATGGGTGAGAGAAGTAGAATGCCTATCTCAAATACAGGCAAGGGTTGGGAAGGAGGAATAGGGGCATTGGTGATAGGAATATTACACTGGTGAAGGGGGGGGCAGTGTTCTGTTTATGACTGACTCAACTAAAATCCTGCTTGTAATCATGGTGCTTAAATAAAAATTTTATATATTAAAAAAAATTTTAGAGGCCAGCGAGGTGCCACTAGAGGTAAGGTGTCTGCCTTGCAAGCGCTAGCCAAGGAAGGACCCGCGGTTTGATCCCCCAGCGTCCTATATGGTCCCCCCAAGCCAGGGGCAATTTCTGAGGGCTTAGCCAGGAGTAACCCCTGAGCATCAAACAGGTGTGGCGGAAAAAAAACAACAAAAACATTTTTTTAAAGAATTAAAAAAAAGATTATATCTAGTTTAAATCACTGCTATTTTGGATTTGCTATCACATGTGGCCACACATAATCCTAACTATCCTAACACAAAATAAAGCAAAGAAAGCAAGAGTCATTCAGAACTACATCACCCAGATGTAGACAAGAGCTAAGGCTCTTGTCTTACTCTACAAATTCACTGAATGCTCTGATCAGTTTCTATCAAACTTTTCCCATAGATTAAAGCTACCCATTCATCAATTCTACCACTAGCCTGATATCCACACTTACTTTTTACACCATGTTCAAATCCTTATTTATGTCCTTCTCTAATCTACATTCTTTGTATTTTGGGGGGAGGGGGTTGGGTCACACTTGGCAGCACTCAGGGGTTACTCCTGGTTCCACGCTCAGAAATAGCTCATGGCAGGCTTGGGGGACCATATGGGATGCCGGGATTGGAACCAATGACCTTCTGCATGAAAGGCAAACGCTTTACCTCCATGCTATCTCTCCGGCCCCAATCTACATTCTTTAGATTATTGACACCACCCTCCTTCCTTCTTCATGGCAGGAGTCAAAGCATGACCCTTGACTTCTTGTTCTATTTTTTTATTTTATTTTATTTTTTTTGGTTTTTGGGCCACACCCGGTGCTCGGGTTATTCCTGGCTGTCTGCTCAGAAATAGCTCCTGGCAGGCACGGGGGACCATTTGGGACACCAGGATTCAAACCAACCACCTTAGGTCCTGGATCGGCTGCTTGCAAGGCAAACGCCCCTGTGCTATCTCTTCGGCCCCTTCTTGTTCTATTTTATGCCATATTAATTATGATGAACTGTCTCCCTTATAATTTTCCCAAAGAATAATACAATCTTCTTACTCACCTCTCTTTTCTTAGTTTCTATTGCACCAGCAAGATAGATGCATTAATATTTACATGATTATAAATATTTTGTGTATTTCTTTACTATACTTTTGTTGTTACTATTTGTGGAGAATTAGAGAGGGTTTGGGGGCACACCTGATGGTCCTCAGGGACTATTCTTTTTTTGGGGGGGTGGGGTAGGGTCACACCCGGTGATGTTCAGGAGTTACTCCTGGCTCTGCGCTCAGAAATCACTCCTGGCAGGCTCAGGGGTGGGGGGCATATGGGATGCCATGACTCGAACCACCATCCGTCCTGTGCTGACTGCAGCCTAACCACTGTGCTGTCACTCTGGTTCCCCTCAGAGCCAAAATTTTAAACTGTGAGAGTCAGAGAGTCAGAGAGCCACATCACACAGTGACCTGCCTAAACAAACAAACACACAAAAGCATTTAATTTTAACAATAATCTATTAAACACATACTGCATTTTGCCATTTTGAGTGAGGGTAAAAATCCTGCGGTGATGGTGAGGGTTTGCTGCGTCCTCCACACTAAGAACTAACGGCAAGATGTGACCCAACATGTGACACACGGGTCCCCCTGCTCGCTGGCCCATGCAGTTGTTCCAAGGGATGGGAGACGGGAGGACACAGCCTGGGGGCGGGACTAAGCGTTCGGAGATCTCTCCTCAGAGGTCCCTCCTCAGAAGCAGCAGAACAAAATCCAAACTTGAAAAAGAGCCACAGTATACAAAATAATGATAAGAGGCAAAGAGCCGCATTCATTTTGGCTGGGAGCTGTGTGTTCGCCACCCCTGCTCTCAGGGACTATTCTTAGTTCTGTGCTCAGGAATCTCTTTCCTGTGCTTAGGATACCATGTAGTGCAGGGATGAAATTGGGTTGGTCAGATACCAGGCAAACACTCCCTGTACTATCTCTCCAGCTTCTTAAAGCTTTTTAAAAATTACATTTTCTTAGTTTACTTTTTTAGTGGGTGGAGAGAAGAGATAGTACTGCAGCTGTGGTGCTTGTCTTGTACACCTGGTGCAATTGATACACCCTAAATGGTCCACCAAACAGTTCCAGGAGTAATTTTTTTTGGGGGGTCACACCTAGCAGTGCTCAGAGGTTATACCTGGCTCTACACCCAGATATTGCTCCTGGCAATATCCCTTGGGGGACCGTATGGGATACCGGGATTTGAACCACTGTCCTTCTGCATGCAAAACAAACACCCTACCTCCATGCTATCTCTCCAGCCCCAGGAGTAATTTCTTTAGCATAGAGCCAGGAGTAAGCCCTGGGTACCCCTGAGTGTGATCTAAAATTAAGTGTATTCTCATTAGATCTCTAACTTTAAAGAGGAGAAAACAAAGACTCAGAAGAACAAAGAGCCCTCTGCTTGTGACTATGACCAATGATCCTGAAAGATCATGTGCCATGAAAGATAGACTTATACCATTTAGGTGTAAAGCCATTTCTCAAATAGTTGCTGAAAGAATGGAAGAACCATTAACTTACTCATATGTATATCTGGCTATTAAAAAGAGATGTATCCTACTTCACAAAACGTTTAATGTGAATCAATTCTTTTCATTGAGAAGGGAAAAATAACTAAATACCATGTTGGATCCATTACAAATTTTCTATGTAGTTATATTTAGTCCTAACAACTAAAACAATGTAGCAACACTATCCCTATTTGGCATGAATTTGAGCCCAGGACACAAAAACATCATTTCTATGGGGCCAAGGATGAACTCCATGGTAGAGTACACACTTTTCACTGTTTGATCTCTATAGCACCACATACACAAATATATATGTATGTATATATAATGTATATAATATAACATATAAAGTCTAATTCCTATTTCTGAGAATTCTAAAATGTTTAAGTTGTTTTCTTATTTGTTTTGTCTGTGGGTCACACCAGCTGTACTCAAGACAAACTCCTAAATCTGTATTCAGGGATCATGCCTGGCATTGCTCAGTGGACCAGGGATCAAACCCAGATTGGTAACATGCCAGGCAATTGCTTTACCCATAATACAAACTCTCTGGTTCCTAAGCTGTTCCTTAAAGAATGAATAAGGAGATTTCCTATCTTCCTGCAAGTAAATGTCCATAACAGACATTAACTTAAATAG